>NC_080060.1:16828365-16953365 GCF_026212465.1 Amaranthus tricolor | reverse complement strand
AAATAGAAAAACCTCTACATCATTGTTTATTTTTCTAAACAAAAGAGTCTTCTCATTGTGAAGTAACAATCTCATCCTAATCTTGTAGGAGAGCGGACAATTATTAGGGTTTGAAACTTTCAAAAAGGCGAGTTTTGGAAGTATTATGGGTTTGGTCTTCCTTGTACACAATTAAAATGGCCCATTAACAGCCGACTGAATGCAGTAAGTGGTCCATTATTGCCAGATTGTCCAACGCCCCAAATGCTTATCAGTTTATCACTTTCTCTCTTTTCATTTTTCCCATAAAATAAAGCAAAAATAAACAGGTGTCCCCACAACACATGTTATGCCACGCGTCTTATACTTTGCCTTTTGAAACATCAGATTTACCAGATCTTTGTGATAGAGAGACTCTTACGTGTCGTTTTACCGTGAATGCTTCCAAGTCGCTGCGTTTTTAACTCTGTATGATGTCATCATGACATCATGGTGTGATGAGCAAAATCATGAGGGTTTTGGTTGTGTTGTGTGTTCTACCAAAAAGTAAAGAGTAGAGATCATCCCTCATGTTTTGGTTATTAATTGTAGTCATTAGATTTTCATGTATAGAGTGATGTAGTAAATTTGGTGGAAGAGATATTTATAAACTATAAATCTAGATCTAATTTTTATGATTGTTTGACAAATATTTTAAAAGTTAATAATGAGATGATTGTACTTATATATTGGCAACTTTCGAATAAATTTGTGAATTAGTTTTCAATTTTTGTACTTTTGCGAATTATAGTCTTTAATGTTTATTTTTTAAAATTAAAATAATTAAAAGTATCAATGTTTACAGAGTTTAGGCCAAATTACAAAATTCCTAACTCATTAACTTAAAACTTCGATCACTAAAATGGTCGGAATTTTGTGCATTGGCCTGAACGTTGTAGAATTTGATAATTTGTTGGTTGTAATTTTCATAAAATAAACATTAAAAACTATAATTCACAAAAGTGCAAAATAAAAAAAATGTAATTCACAGATTATACCTAAATTGTCAATTGTCAAATTATAAGTACAATAATTTCATTATTAACTTTTAGAATTGGATATGAAGTTGCGACTAACTTTTGATTACTTTAATCGTTATCAAAATTTTTCTTGATTAAAGTAAAAAAGTATATAGAAAAACATTATTCTCATCGAGTCATCCAAGTATCACATCATATATATTCTATTAATTTTATTGTATATTAGCAAAAAGCCATTTGATTGTTAGCATGTCATTTGTCTTTTTTTTCATTGGATAATATTAATAAAATTTGACTTATTTGTATTTTTTGACTTACCATATTGACGCATTTACATTTTTGGAAAAATTTATACATTAATGAATGTAATAAATCATAATTATTCCAATTACACTGTCATATATAAATGTACAATTTAGAAAATTATACTGAAAGATAGATAAAATAATAAAAATACACTGGTAGAAGATTATACTGCAAAATAAATTACATTCATTCCAATTATACTGCAATTTATTAAATTACTAAAAGTACATGATTGCCCTTTTTTTCCAGCAATATTTGTTAAAAACTTTAAGGGAAATTTAATGATATGAATTTATTTAATTGATTATTATATTCAGTTATTTATATTGTTAGACTACCATAATTACAATTTTAAATTTTAGGAAAAATTTCAAAAATTTATTGAACCACATGATAATTATGAAAACAAATAAATTAATGCAAAAAAATCAACTAACTTCAATCAATGTGTAGGCAATCAGACTATTTTAGCTACCAAATATAGTGCAATAAAATCAATCAACTAAAAATATTATCTAATTTTATATAATTTGATTATTCCTTTATAAAAATAAAAATGTATAAACACTTTCATGGCAGAAATTACAATATTAATTGCCTCATATGCCTATTCCAATTGTTTGCTCATATTATTTCTCTTCTCTGAATCTTTAGTGTTGTTTAATAATATTTTATAGAATAATCATGAGTTTACAAGAAATTCATAGTCACAGGGGAACATGGAATATTAATGACTATTGATAAAAGTCAAGGACAAATAGGATCCCATGTTGGTATGTTCCTACCTTAGGTTGTTTTTCGTCATGGACAATTTTACTTCACAATTTCTAAAGTCACTAGTAGGAAAGAACTAAAAATTCTCATACATATGCGACAAGGATGGTGAAATATATTATCATACTGAGAATGTAGTATATATAGAGGTGTTTTAAAACCTATAAACTCTTGATTAACAGCGTATTTCGGGTTTCTTTATATTTAATTCTTTTTCAATTACAATATACATATGTATATACTTTATTATCCACCTTCATTTAATATTAATATTAGTCTAAAATTTCATTAAAATATTAGGGGCTTATACTAATATGCTATTGAGACCGAAAGAGGGTATGTACTATATGTTAAACCCTAATAGCCTAGAGCTGTTCATGGGCGGGCTACCCGCCAGGCCCGATTTGTCCGGCTCGAAAAACGGGCAAGCATGGACAGCGTTTTTTAAAAAAAATTTAAGTTTGGGCGGGTAATACCCGCCCGCCAAGCTAATTGGGCGGGTAGCGACACGTAAAAAATACCCGCGGGTATACCCACCCGCCCGCTTACTTTAATATATATTAAATATTTAATAATCAATTTAATTTTTAAATTTTAAGTAACCGAAAAGAGAAAAAAAAAAGAAAAAAATAAAAAGAGTGAATTCATGTAATTCCTTTTGTTTTTCTTGATTGTATTCTTATTTTCTTCTAAATTTAAGTTACCATTTTGATTGTAATTCTTATTTTTATTTGATAGTTTCTCGATTGAATGCGTGTATGTTGAATTTCTCGATTGTAATTCTTATTTTTATTTGGAGTATTTTGGACATTGTATTGTATTTTAATTATTATCAAAACCCAACTTTATATTTTCAATTATATTTTTAATATTTATGTAATAAATACCCGCTTACCCGCGGGTACCGCTCGCTTAAAAAATGGGCGGGTAGCGGCAAAAAATTATGCCCGCAAATGCGGGCGCGATTTTGTAAATTTTTTCCCGCGGGTAGATTTTATGGCAAGTACCCGCGGGTATACCCGCCCAAGCCCGCCCATGAACACCTCTATAATAGCCCTTGACATGATTAAAGAGGTTGTATATACATGTGGCTCATGTGTCTAAAACTATTCATGTCTTAGGGGCTTTCTTGGAAAATAATGATTCAAATTTATAAAAAAAATTGTATTTGAATTACATTTGTGGAAGGATAGGAACGTAAGCGGAGATGAAATAGGAAATCAGCGTGTTTTCGTTTTAAATCTTTTCCATGTTGAAATGATTTATTTTATTTAAAATGTGAATGAGTTTCCTTTTCAATTCGCTTCCCTCCATATCACTCATCTCCCCAACCATTTTGGTATCTAAATGAGAAAAATGTAATTCCTTCATTTTCTTCCTTATTTTTCCCCTCCAATACCTCCTATCCAAATATAATGTAAGTCTTCAAGTGTTGTATATTATCTTCAACTAAATCGATCTTGAAATTTGGAATTATAATGACTTTTAACATGAATTGAGATGATTATTATCCTCAAAGCGAGGAGTAAATTCGTATTTTAAACCTATCATTATCAGTATCACCATATTCTAAACAAACCAAATAAATGTAAAATATGCTCCAAATCTTGTTAAATAATTAATATATGTACGTACATGACCGCATAACATTAAAATTTGAAATATAAGGATTAATTGAAATAATTGTATATGACATAGTTTTCAAACATATACGTATGGCTATGATGTTAATGAATGATATGGAACATGGTCCATCCTTAAACCCAAGCTAAGGTACCAAGTTTTCAATTTCGGTACTTGTAAAAACGCGTTTAAGTTTGCATGGGAACACGCAAAGGAAGACATTACAGTTATGGGTCATGTATGATATATACAAAGTCAATGTTGCATGAAACATGGAATTAAATTCCAGTTTTGACTTTAGGTTTTACTCTTGGGTTTAATTTGTTATTGAATTTACTGGTCAGTGAGAGCATGCAAATTACTAATAGATAAAAAATGATCAATACGAAAATGTACATATATAAGATTATCATAAGATATATAAAAATTTATCACATGCTCTAAACTTAATGCGCCCTCACATGCGAGTCGAGGATCTTTCATGAGTTGAGTGACTATTTGCTTGCATCCTCCTTTATAGGTTTAGGTTATCGTCTTTCTTCCCTCTATAGACCCTAATCATAATTCCTATAAATTGGATGCACTGAGTACGATAATGATGACACCCTCACATGTGAGCGACAAAGAACACCTAGATCCCCCAATAAATTATATGGATTTATGATGATCATACATGTTATGCAATCTACCACAAAACAAATGTTTAACATATCCTCAACAACTAACCAACAACAATTAATACACCGAACATCTCTGTAATAGTTTGCTTAAGCAACTGACTTAACAACATGTAAATTGACTAATACTTTTAACTACTCAAATCAGATAACAACTCCAGTTAACAACTATTGTCACGAAGAACCAATATAGAAGGCTTGCTTGAGTGGTAGTACATTAATGTACTATATTTATTACTAGTTACAATTCTTTTGGCTAATTTACACCATTAAATAATGTATAACACACACATTAAACTAGATATATACTCGTACCCTTAATACAAGCTTGGCTTAGATTGCTTTTGAAAAAGTATTGATGAAACACATTTATGATGTAGTGATAGGTATGAATCATGCACGATGATGAGTAATGAATTATTTTGGTCCATCCTTTCCTTTATGATTATGACCTTGATGTTGTCTCATCTTCTGACTTTGTTACATAAGCCCAAAACCATATTTGTAATCAATTTTCTTTCAAAGAAATAATAATGAAGGATACTAATTAATCATGCAATCTATATATTAATATATTGTCAATGTAAACTATGAATGTAAAAATTAATAGTGGCTTCTTATTTTCGGTAATGTACGCTTATTTAAAGTGGTCAAGTTTTGTAACTCTGTCAATTATCATAGATTTTTTGAGTGCGTAGCGCTGTATATTGCAACAAATCCAAGTCTTATAATTAAGTCATACTATTTTCTAAATGTGTGTATACACTAGACAATGAAGGATACCAATCATTCAATCTGCTACCAATCTGTGATTATTTTCTACGACCAGCCGTATGGTCGCTGATTTGTTCTTGATTTTTTTTTATTAATTTAATAAGGTCAAAGAATTTCGTTTATTTATCATTTATCTCACTTTAAAAGGTTGGTTGTTGGATGGTCACAAATTAGTCCTGTGAATAAAAATAGGAGGCAATCTTCGCCTCAAAAAAAAAAAAATAAAAAAAAAAAAAAAAAAAAAAAAAAAAATATATATATATATATATATATATATATATATATATATATATATATATATATATATATATATATATATATATATATATATATATATATATATATATATATATATATATATATATATATATATATATATATATATATATATACTTGACAAGAAAAATTGCTAAAATATTTTGTGGTCTAGTGGTTGGATTACAATTGTTATTACCTCTATTACATAAGGTCTTGGATTCAAAACCTAATACTTTCAATTGTTTGTAGCCTTGGAAGTTTCATGGACTGAGGACAAGTGGTGTCAAATAGGTGTTCGTGAGGGGAAAATCGATTAAAATTTTTTTTGACCATTATGTGATCAAAATGCTCATATTGCAGATTGCGACCACTTCTACAATAATTAACAACTTTGGTCTCTCCTATTCCCTCCATGCATGGGTTATTAATTATATTTCCGCTATCTCGATTTTCAAGTTATATTATATCCTAATAGTCTGGAATTTCTCCAACGAGCAGTTTTTCAATTTCCATCACATGTACTCCCTTATCCATCAATCTAAACATCCATCTCCTCCCCGCTTTAGTCAAGACCTCATTTAGGAAACTAAATGCCCTCTAAATTATCCATCTTCTTTTAATATGTTGCATTGGATGCCTTTACTACAAGATGCACTCTTTACCATCGCTTTATTTGCCTCCGGACTGTTTTTTAACTTCTCTACTTTTCAGGCTTACTAAATGACTTCATTGCCCTTGACCTCCAAACTTGGTACACAATTGCTACATCCACTTTCATTTCGATCCCTCGGCTAAATGGTTCAGCTTTGCGCTTTGGACTCTCACTACAAAAAATTTAACTTTTCGTGACATTAGATTTAGTGGCATTAAAAAAATGCAACTAATTTATATTTTTAGTGTAATAATTGTTGGTTTTTATTTTATCTTTCACTATAAAGTGATTTAGTGACACTTTATTTGGCCTTTAGTGGCATATGTAATTGTTATTATAGTTTATAGTGACATTTATGAGAAATATCACTAGATCCTATGTTGCAAAAAGTTTTAGTATGATTTTATATTATACTGCTAAAGGGTTTAATAAATGTCACTAAATCCACTATATACACTATTAGAAATTTGAAATAGTGACATTTAAATTGAATGTCGCTAAATATATCTCACTAAAAACAAATTATGTTGTAGTGTTTGTGGATTAACCAGAACAACAAAGTCTTCTCTAAACCAACCCCTTCAACCCTATCCTCCTTCAAACTCACAAAATATCATCCATTAATTATCTTTTACTCTCAACCTTTCTTGGGGCATCTTGCCCTTGACCTATCTTCCCTTTCTTACCTTGTCCTTTCACCGAAAAACCTAATCCAAGCCAATGCCTTCTATTGGTGTTGCCTGCTT
Organism: Amaranthus tricolor; assembly: GCF_026212465.1. NCBI lineage: Eukaryota > Viridiplantae > Streptophyta > Magnoliopsida > Caryophyllales > Amaranthaceae > Amaranthus > Amaranthus tricolor. Next base: position 16,946,557 of record NC_080060.1, on the reverse strand, counting down.
CTAACCCTTGCACTATTAGTGTTCCCTGCTTCTCCCTCCTAGTTCTTGGCATTTCTCTTTTTTCGTTTCTTCTCTGGTTGTAGATACTAACATATTGAGAACGGTGATGTATTAGAGTTCGAACAATGTGTTTCAAACTCCAATATTGCCAAGATCGAGTGTATGAAGTTTAGTGACAAACAAATTACGCTATCAATGATATCGATGTTTGTAGGAGAAAGTAAAGCAATAAAACGACACAAAAATTTAACGAGGTTCACCTAACTTAGGCTACGTCCTCCGGTGTGTAGTATCTCTTATATTATCAAAGGAGTTCAAAGAACTCTCAAATATGGAGAATTACAATAGAGAAGAGATATAAGCTAGTGTTTGGCTTGGGGTGTATTTTGTGGATGTTCACCAATTACAATGTGAATGAGAGATCTCTATTTAAAGGAGAGATCACACTAAGTAACATTAAGTATATTAAAGCTATGAATAAATGATAATGAAACATCCCCAAGAACTTGAAGAGTCAAAAACAGCATCCTAGGAGCATCAGAGACATCGCTCGACCAAAGCAGAGGCTCGCTCGGTCGAGTAGCCTGGTCGAGCAGGCAGCAGGAAGTTTCTGGTTACATTCTGTCTACTAGCTCAACCCATTCTGAAGCTCGCTCGGTCGAGCGAGCTGGTCGAGCGACACTTCAGAGGGCTTCTGACAGTATTGCTCGACTTGCATAGTAGAGCATTTTAAACCTTTGAACTTCTTCATTAGGTCCCATAACTCCCATGAATAACTCATACTTCATTACCTCATTAATCCATACTTTAATCATCATTATAAACCACAATCATCAAGACTTATCTTAATACACCTATTCATGACATACTTATGGGATTACATCCCAAGAGTCACCACATGAATGCACACACCAAATGTGCACTCAAGTTACACCATTCATAACAATCTCCACCTTGACTTGAGTTCACCCAAGTCAATGGAATTCTCTAATTCACTCCAACATAATATAACAACTTACACAACATCATACTCAAAACAAAAACAACACATGTGCATAAACATAGCACCTGCACTAAAAATGCCCTCAAAGGGCTCACAAGAGTATGAAATTTAATTACCAATCAAATCCATACATTCCATGGACTCATTGGGGTATGTTGGAATTATTCTCAAACTGTCATTAAAAGAAGTATCAATTTCATTTTCATGCTCGGTTGAAGTAGTGGACACACAAGCCAAACTAATTAAGGTTGAACCCAAAAGCATATACAAGCCATCATTAATGGATCCTTTCAAGAACAAATTAGGACCCTTACCAACCTTCAAAACTCCACCTTCACCAATGCACTTAAAACCTTCTTTATGAAGAATACTAAGGGAAATTAAGTTTCTATTCAAACCTGGAACATGAAGGACTCCGGTCAATGTTCTTACAACACCATCAAACATGACAATTTTAACATCTCCAATACCAACTATCGGACAACTAGCCTCATTGCCCATAGTGACTTTTCTTCTATCAACCTTTTGATAAGTTGAGAAGAAACTAGAGTTAAAAGTTATGTGTCTCGAACATCCCGAATCCAAAATCCAAGAATCACCACCCTTATATTCACTAGTAACAACAAGAGCACCAACATCATACATATCATCTACAACATAGCTAGCTTCGGCGGAGATAGCTTTTGTGGATTTGCTTTCATCGGATTGTTTGGCTTTTAATTTCCAACAATCTTTCTTGAGGTGGCCTTTCTTCTTACAAAAGTTGCAAGTCATGCTCCTTTTATTCCTATTCGACTCTTTAACAAATAAAGCATCATTGGAAACTCTAGACTCCTTTTGAGCAAATTGAGAATCAATAAGGTCTTTTTGAGTCAAAGCCTTTCTAACATCCTCACTACTCAAGGTGTCTCTTCCATATAACAAGGTTTCCCTAAAATACTTATATGAGTGTGTTAGTGAAACTAACAATAGAATAGCCAAATCCTCATCATCCACTTTTACATCAATATTTTGCAAAACCATAATTATTGAGTAAAATTCATCAAGGTGCGATTTCATGGGCTTACCTTCTTGCAATCTGAGATCATGCAAACGACTCTTTAACAAAAGTCGATTGGTAACACTCTTTCCATATAGAGTGATTCCAATTTTTCCCAAATGCCTTTTGAAGTTTCCTCCTTTACAACTTCTCTCAAAACTTCATTAGAGAGACAAAGTTGTATGACGGAAAGAGCCTTCGAATCCATTTATTCCCACTTAGCCTCACTTATGCCTTCGGGTTTCTTCTCCACACCATCTAGTGCTTTATGCACTCCATTTTGTATCAAAGTTGTTTTCATTTTGACTTTCCATAAGCCAAAGTTCACACTCCTATCAAACTTCTCAATATCAAGTTTCATTGTAGCCATGTTGCACCAATATAACCTCTAAAACACGATAACAACAACTTGGCTCTGATACCAATTGCGAACGGTGATGTATTAGAGTTCGAACAATGTGTTTCAAACTCCAATATTGCCAAGATCGAGTGTATGAAGTTTAGTGACAAACAAATTAGGCTATCAATGATATCGATGTTTGTAGGAGAAAGTAAAGTAATAAAACGACACAAAAATTTAACGAGGTTCACCTAACTTAGGCTACGTCCTCCGGTGTGTAGTATCTCTTATGTTATCAAAGGAGTTCAAAGAACTCTCAAATATGGAGAATTACAATAGAGAAGAGATATAGGCTAGTGTTTGGCTTGGGGTGTATTTTGTGGATGTTCACCAATTACAATGTGAATGAGAGCTCTCTATTTATAGGAGAGATCACACTAAGTAACATTAAGTATATTAAAGCTATGAATAAATGATAATGAAACATCCCCAAGAACTTGAAGAGTCAAAAACAGCATCCTAGGAGCATCAGAGACATCGCTTGATCAAAGCAGAGGCTTGCTCGGTCGAGCAGCCTGGTCGAGGGGGCTGCAGGAAGTTTCTAGTTACATTCTGTTTGCTTGCTCGACCCATTCTGAAGCTCGCTCGGTCGAGCTAGCTGGTCGAGCGGCACTTCAGAGGGCTTCTGACAGTATTGCTCGACTTGCATAGTAGAGCATCTTAAACCTTTGAGCTTCTTTATTAGGTCCCATAACTCCCATGAATAACTCATACTTTATTACCTCATTAATCCATACTTTAATCATCATTATAAACCACAATCATCAAGACTTATCTTAATACACCCATTCATGACATACTTATGGGATTCCATCCCAAGAGTCACCACATGAATGCACACACCAAATGTGCACTCAAGTCACACCATTCATAACAACTAACATGGATGAGCTTTTAGTTTTTATTACTGGCGTTATGATTACTTACCTTCTATCTTAAAATAAGTTTAATATTGCTTCAGAATCAAAAATGGTAGTAAAAAGTTTGTCGGTTGTATTCCTATTAGGGACAAATATGCTTTACTATGTTAGGTTTGCATGGATCTTCTAAGATCTGTAATGATATAAATTTGACATTATCTTTGCTCTCGTAGTTTCGCCTCTTCTCTTTATTTCATAGGAACATGAAAACTCTTTATTCTCTTATGAATTAATGTACCCTTATATTATCCAGTCTTCATAACATGTTACTTATCTTCAACAAAACTTATCCCTACCTTGGAATGGGAAAAAATACATTAACCTTATTTATAAAATAGCTAGTCCCAATAAGTTTGCACGGCTTTTGAGTTATATGAGGTCCTTGATGCAAGTTAAGATTTATGAGCTAGGAAAGTCAAAACAAATTATAATTTGTTTTCTTGTACTTGTTCGAACTTAATATTAGAGGTGAGCACTACAAAAACAATTCAATTTGGAGACAAAACCATATTCCAAGGAGAGATGTTTAGTGACAAAAAGCCTTTGTCACCAACTAGCTTCAAAACAGTTTGTCACCTAATTAGTCAATAAGATAAATCTTGTCTTTATTTTTGTCACTAAGGACTGCAACACTTTTGAAATTCATTTTAACGAGGAAATACGCGACAAGGCCTTTTGTCGCTAAGGTTTTTTCCCAGAAATTAAATTTCGGACTCTAATTTAAATCTTTTCAAATTCATTCTTCAAACTTTTTAACTTACCATTTCATTCTTCAAACCATTTATCTTCTTCTTCAATTTCTCTTTAACATCTAACTAAACTAACTTATTCTCCTCTTTCTCTCTACTTCTTCAATCTTTTTTTTAATTGTTCTTGTGGATTTTTGTTATGTTGTTCACATCTTTTCACATGTTTTCAAATTCATTATGGGTATGTTATTTTTTTTTCTTGCTTCTTCTTCCATTTCCTTTGTATTCTTCATGTGCATGCTTCAATCTGGGTTTTTTTTGGATCTGGTTCGATTTTTGTGGGTTTTTGTTCATGATCTTTTTTGTGAGCTTTTTTGTTCATGATTTATGTTTATGATTTTAGATGTGAATTTTGTGGGTTTTTTGTCCATTATTTATGTTCATGATTTTTGATGTAGATTTTATGGGTTTTTTGTTCATGCATTTTTTTTGGGTTTTTTATTCATGATTTTTGTTTATGATTTTTGATGTGGATTTTGTGGGTTTTTTTGTTCGTGATTTGTTTTGTTCTAAGATTTTTTCATCTTTTGTTCCTTTTTTTTTGTTTCATTTGGGTTCGTTTGTTCATGTTCGGATATGGGTTCTTTTTTGTTCATATCCAAATCTGAGTTCGTTTGTTCTTGTTCTTCGTTTGTTCTTTGATTGTTTTTTTGTCATGAGTATTTAATTTTTTATTTAAGAATAATTTAATTTTATTCAGTTATGTGTGTATATATATTATTTTTATGTATTATTTATAAAAAAAATTGAATATTTGTTATTATTATTAAATAATAATGGTAATATTTACTATTATTATTTAATAATAATAACAAATATTCAATTTTTTTTTATAACCTGTAAATTAATTATGCGATATATAGCCGACAGTTTTTTATTTTTGTCCCAGAGCTGAGCAACAAAATAGACGATAATATTTTTTTTATGCGATAAACTTTTAGGCGATAAAGGATTTTGTCGCTTATTTTGTTGCTTAATGCCTTATGTGACAAAATAAGCGACAAAAATACTTTGTCGCATATTGTCTTTCTATTTACTGTGGAGCTTAACTAATAACTAAATGGAATATTTATCCAATTATTCATTAATGCACGAGTATTATAAATTAACTTATTAAACCTAGTTGGATATTATATTTTAGTTGAATTGAACTTTACTAGAGCATCATGACCTAGTATAATATCTATCAATTAATTCATGTATAATGTAACTTGTATCGATCATATCTTAACCTTAAGAGACACTTATGAGATTATGTTCTTTACATCTTTATTTTAAATCAATTTAAGTCTCCTTATTAATTATTACAACTCTTATTTTTGATTAATATTTCAATTATATTTGATGTAATAAAGCCTAATTTGTTTTTCTCACATTTTCTTAGGCCTACTGCGACTTCTTTATTTATCCATCATGATGCGTTACACCCTTCTCATAGGAGCGTTGATGAACTTCCTTGGCACATGTCCAAATCATATTAATCTACTTTAAGGAGCATTTGGAGAAATGAGTGCCTAACCTCTTTCATAAAACATAATTCCTAATATTATCCATCCTCACGTGTCTATATATCTGCCTTAATATTCGCATGTGCACTATATCCATCGAAGGTAATAAGAAAAATACTCAACAATTTACTAAATTGTTTCGGTTATGAAACGAGGAAGTGGGAAACACTCGAAATACCGTTAGTAGAAGTGTTATCAGGAGTGACGATTCGTGGAAGGAAGCGACTTAAATTCCTGCAAAACAACACGTTAGCCTTGTCCGGGGGGTGATCTCCCGGAAAACCCCTCCGACGCTCAAGTTAGAACGTGGATATGAGAATATGGAGTAAGTGATTATAGGCTGAATGCTAAAAGATGCTGTGGATGATGTTACTAGAATTTTGGGTAGGCTAATGAAGTAGAGAATAAGTAAGGTGACTTAAAATTATTTTCAGATGTCCCCTCCCTCTCTGATGGTTGTCCCTATTTATAATGGTGGGGAAGGAAGTTACTTCAGAAAGGAGAGGTTGAAGATCATGGGTGCAATGGGAAGTTACCAGCCTTGGAAGAAGGATAGCCAAGCAATGAGGGAGAGTGGGAAGTTATTTTGCGGGAAGGAAGTTAGGGTATTGAGAGGTAAACAGCCTTTGGGCCTTTCAAGGGAGGAGAGAATTTAGACAAAGGCCCATTGATCGAAAGTCAAAGTCGATATGGAAAGTCAAAGGTCATTAAGGTAAAGAGACATTAATAATTTTAAACAAATAAATAAGTTAGATAAATGATACCATGACAGTTAGCCCCACGCACGAAGAATGATATAAGGAAGGCAACCTTGATGAATCAAAGTATCTTTCTTTGTGTGGAAATGGTAATCGTCAGTTGGCAAATCTTTCGGAGGATCCTGAAAATTGGATTCGTAAACTTTAAATCGACTATTCATATGCCAAATTCTAAGTTGTAACGGAGAAGTTATAGCCCATTTTAAAATAACTGCAGGAGATGCTTCAAGAAAAATAAATAACATCAGTAAAGCCGCGGCTTCGAGCATGCCGCGGAATGTCTTTGCCCGTCTTTATATTTCAGCAGGAGAATAGATGCAGAAGTTGGATCTTGGTACATGTTCTACTGATGCCGCGGAAGCCCCAATACTTAGAATATTTTGGGACAAGACAGCCCCCAAGTAGGGTCCGACTTATCGATCATACGGACAGGATGCAGGTTTGGTCTGATCTACCTTACTTTTTGTTGCCGTGCTATAAGCCGTGGAGTTAGAGAAAATATGATACCGCGACATAAATGAGTTGACTCGCCAGTCAAATGAGCAAATCGTATTGAAGACGCGGCTTGAATATATACTTAGATTTTTATTCTTCACTGAGGCACTCAAGGGGGTCCGACTTATAGATGTTGCGGGGAGATAAAAAGACTTGGAATCGCTTTCTTCGTTCTAACATGTCCCCCCTTTTTCTTCTAGGACGCGGAAAGATTATGTAATTCCGTGCCTCGGATGATACTGAAAAAATGGAAGAATTTCTCCCATACTTAGAATTTTGACACCCTAACTGGAGGCACTTGGGGGTCCGACTTATCGACCATGCGGACATCCCAATACTTAGAATAATTTTTATCCGTCCTGGTGTAATTCAGGGTCCGACTTGTCGACCCTACGGTTTTAACAGAAAATTTTATAACTTGGAGAATCTGTTGTCATTTTACCCCATCTTGGCAGTCCGACTTATCAACTACCCGGTCATAATCAAGATCTAACACTTAGAAAATATTTTCAATATCACCCCTCATGGAGGGTCCGACTAATCGACTTCATGGACATTATATGAGAATACTTAGACAAATCTTTGACGTTTGCCCCCTTATTAGGGGTCCGACTTATCGACTCCCCGGTTAAAGTTTGGGACACCACCTTTCGTTCAAAGGATGTTTAGGTTCGATGTTTTAAGCATTTATTGTTGCAATAAATAGGGTTGTTGGAATAGCTCTCTCCCACATAACTCATTAATTCCTTCAATTCTTCAAATTGCTAGAAAGAGAAAGTAGAGAGAGACGCTCTGACAATCTTCAACCTTCCTTCAAACTTCTGACAATTTTCTCGAAGATCATCAGGGATTCTGACAAAACTTCATCAAACTTCTGACAGATCTTCAAAATATTTTCAAGGTATTCAAATATTTCTTCAAATTTCTTGAATTTCTTCACATAAATCTTTAAACTGTTCTTCAGATTGTTCTTCGTATTCTTGAATGTTTATAAAGTTTTTGAATTAATTTCATGAAATTAGTCCATATCCTTCAAAAATTTCGCCTACTATTTTATGACTATCGTTAATATGGATGTCGCGGCTACTCATGAGATAATAACTAACTTCGACATTAACTCGGATACCCCGACGAAAATTCCTTTGGTAGCATGTAGACGCTTTAATAAAGAGGGGTTGTTAATGAATGATTCGGATGATAGTAGTTCGGTGAGAACCACCCCTCATTATGAACCAATAAAAGCCGGGGATGAGTCGTCTGTGTCCCCTGTATACCCTCCGGAGATAATGAAAACTGCTCCTTGGGAAGTGAGCGTTGCTTTCTTCCCTAATTACCTGCCATGAATAAATCCTGACCTAGAAGGGTTATTGTATGTAGATATGGAAAACATTGAAGGATCAGCCGAGTCTTCTGGAAGGGAGAGTGCAGCGCCAGTTCCTCCTCCATTCTACATTCCAAGTGGCGATCCCCTTAACTATTTCATAGATCTACAAACCAAGAGAGACCTAGACAAGCGTCGGGAAGCCATCTCTCAGAAATGGGGTTTGAAGGATGACATCAATATAATTACCCCTGGGAATTATGACACCGTTAGGTTTCCTCCCCCACACTGTATAGCCGTATATTTTCCTTCTTTTGAGTTAGGACTTAGGTTTCCTCTACACCCATTTTTTAGGCAGGTGTTAGAGTTTTTGAACGTTTCAGTGCCTGAGTTATATCCGAACGCCTGGGGTTGTATGGTGGCATTTTTGATCTAATGTAAAGTTTTGGCCGTGCCACAAACACTCACCGCATTTAGATATATATTTAGAGCCCGCCTATGTAACTCTCAATCATACGGCTGTGGCTGGGTAACTTTAACCCACCGTCGTGGACTGAAGATAGTCCACGACCTCCCCGATAACCAAAAGGGGTATAGGACGAAGTTTGCCTACCTATACAATTCGGGAGGATGGAATATTAAGACCTCCTTCGACATCAAACCCAACCTTTCGGGTTTTAATAATGGGATCCCGCAGTGTTCTTTTAGTGACGCTGTGATCGTTGAGTATGCAAAGATGGACGTTCAATTGGGAAGGAAACCCATGAACGTCCAACTCAACTGGATACCAGGTCATCCTGAGTTGGAGAATGAAAACCTCCTCTCAGCATTCGGCATCAGCTTGACTATCGATCGGAGTAAGAGTCATCGGATTTCTTCCTTCTCTTTTCTATGGTATGTTTACTTGTTTCTAACTCGCGATTTTGCAGGGATAGCCAAGGAAAACCTACGAGCGAAAAATCCAGAACTCATGAAGAAATTCAGCGTCATTAGATTTGCTCACGGGGCCATCCAACGGCCCGCGGAAAAACCTATGCCTCTTCCTCCAAAGGTATAACTTCATACATTTTTCGGAACTGAGATTTTCCTTGATTTCTTCTAACTTTTTCTCTTGTAGGACTCGGCAACAGTGGAGAAGGGGCTAGATGAAGTGCCCGGTGAGGAGGAGGCTCTCCGTCTCCTCGAGGAGAGGAAGAGAGTCCACATTCCCGATGACTCTCAGAGGGTAATTCCCTCTAAGAAGAGGTAATTGAGGAAGAAGAAAAGTGGGAAGGGGAGGAAGAGAAAAAGAGACTCTCCTTCCCATGGGGAGAGCGCGGCAAAGAGGACCTCCCTAGATACAATACACACCGCCGTACCTCTACAAGCAAGGTCGGCGAGAGAGGAGACATCGATTCCCCAGGCCGAGGCCCCCATCTCCCATAAAGGCAAGGAGAAGGTCGGGGAGTCGTCTGCGGCCCCAGAGTCGCGGATAGAGGAGGTGTATCGTCGTAGGGAGGTCACACCCTTCCAACACGATACCCTCTTCAATGAATTGGGCCACAAGGGTATGATCACCCGTTTTAACAGGGCGACATCCCATCTGATCAGCCGGAAGGACGTCGATCATCTGGAATCCTTGCCTCCTATCAACAGGGTTCGCCAACTCCAGGCCTCGGCGGCTGAGGTACGATGTTACCTTTTCATAATCTGTTTGAATAAGACGGCCGGATGATCTATTGACTTGATTCCTTTTTTGCAGACATACTTGAGGTTATCGTTCGAATTGAACCTCAGTCGTCAGAGTGCCGCGGATAGAGAAACCCTGGCGGCCCTCACTTCTCACTGTAATGAACAAGAGGAGGAGCTGAAGAAGCTGAGGGAGGATCTTGAGGAGCTGCCGGTCTTAAAAAAGAAGCTGGCTAAGTGCGTCGAACTAAAAGAGCGCTTAGTCAGCACAGAACAATGGCGAGAGAAGGCCAGAAAGCAGCTGGAGGGGACCGTGGCTAATTTAGACGCGGCTTCAAACATGTCGGCCACCCTTGGCCATGAGATCGGGCACCTGACGGATATTCATGCTAGGCTGGTTCGACAAAACTAGTCACTTCTGCGTCAGGTTTCTGATGACTTGAATAAGTTCCAAACCTTGTTATCCGCGACAAGAATATACAAGCTTTGCTTGGGTAGGAAGTCGCGTATGGTAAGGATTTGGTTGACCTCGGATGAGCCGGAGGCGTCACGTTTCTTGGGGGCGCTGACCCCGGAGATGGTGGGCTCTGATACCATGATAAGTGATGAAAAATTCCGCCTGGCTTGCCGCGGAGTTAGGCGTCGACTTCGATTTCCTCCTTGAGAAGGCAAACGAAAAGGGGAACGAAGCTTTGGCTAACCTAGCTCCGATTTTGGAGCGGGAGTCAGCGATGCTGGTGGACCCCATTGGGACGCGGAAGAGGCAAGGGAGTGGTCGGAGAGAGTAGAGGCAAGGGAGTGGTCGGAGAGAGTGGACCTTACTGCTGAAAGGGAGGCCTTATGCCTTGATTTGGATAAACTCTCTCTCTCTCCTCCCTCAGCCTCGGACGTCCTCGAGAACTTGACGCTCTCTAAGCTGGAGAGTTTATGTTTAGATTTATCCAATCTGCTGATTGACGAGGGCAAAAACCTCCAAGGCTTATCCAGGGATTTATCCGAGATCGGAGTGGAGCCGTTCGATGTTGAAGAATTTATAAGCTTCACTCCGAGCCTTGGCGAGGGAGTGGCCGGGTCCCCTCCTCAAGATCCGGAGGGAGATGTAGACGCCTTCTTGGACGATTTCTGATTTTGTAATGTAAATTTGACATTTGTAATTAACTTTTATAACCTTGAATAGAATCATTTTTTGTGCCGAATTATTCGTATGATCAATGATTGTTCTTGATACCAATGTATTACTGTGTTTAAGTATTTCCAATTCTATTTCATTGCCGCGGCTTCTTTCAATCAATAAGCAAGAAATAATTTTTTACTTGGAACAATTCCGATCTTGGGGCCCCATTCTATGGGCCCGATTTATTGATGTCACGGCTAGGTGATATTTACTTAGTAAACTTGACAACTTCGACCTCGGAACCAATCTATGGGTTCGACTTATCGATGGCACGGCCGGGTGACCTTGAAGATTTACTTGGTCTAATTTTGAACTTAGGACCCCCATCTGAGGGTCCGACTTATCGACGTTGCGGACAGGAAATATCAAGCTAAATATTTACTTAGAATAATTTTGAACTTGAGATCCCAATCTAAGGGTCCGACTTGACGATATCCCGGTTAGGGAACATCAAGTGAGATTTTTATTTGGAATAATTTTGAACTTGGGGCACCAATCTAAGGGTCCGACTTGTCGATGTGACGGCCAGGAAACATCAAGTGAGATTTTTACTTGGAATAATTTTGAACTTGGGACCCCAATCTGAGGGTCCGACTTGTCGATATCCCGGTTAGAGAACATCTTAGCGAATTTTTTTACTTAGAATAATTTTGAACTTGGGACCCCAATCTGAGGGTCCGACTTGTCGATGTCACTGATTTGTGACGACTTAGAATTAATTTGGATATGGGACCTCTCTCAAGGGGTCCGACTTATGGACACAACTGAATTTTATAAGATTTGCAATATTACCAGAAGTAGAATATAACTGAATACTTCTAGAGCCGGTTAAATTGGTTCAAAATGAAATCTCGATTATTGAAAAATGTAATGACAACGCGACTCATGCCGCGGGATGAGATACAACTGATTTTGAACAATGTGATAATGCCGCGGGATGAACTTGTGATGACATTAATGATCGGACTGGCCCCTTGCAAATCTTATTAAATGAAGTACTTTTTCAAATGATCTCCATTCCATGGGCGGGGTAGCTTCTTTCCTTTCATGTCTTCCAGTTCAAATGTTCCAGGTTTGATGACACGGACGATTTTGAACGGACCATCCCAGTTGGCTCCAAGCTTCCCTTTCTCTACGATTTTCCCTGTGGCTTCTACTTTGCGTAGGACATAGTCCCCCACATGAATATGTTTGGTTTTGACGAGCCGGTTGAAGCTGCGAATCATTTTTTGCTTCTGGGCCATGGACCTTAATAATGCGTTCCCCCGTGTTTTTGGAAGCAGATCCAAGTTCTCCCTTTTCCTCTGTTCATTCTCGTCGTGTGAGTAGTAGGTAACCCTTGTGGAGGGTATGCCTATCTCTACTGGAAGCACTGCTTTAGATCCATATACCAGAGAGAATGGGGTATGCCCCGTTGCTTCTTTGACGGTTGTTCGGCTTGCCCACAGGATGCCGGGTAATTCTTCGTCCCAAGTACCTTTAACCCCGTCTATCTTCTTTTTGATACCGTTCAGGATCTCCTTGTTTGCCGATTCAACTTGCCCATTTGTTTGTGGCCGAGATACGGAGCTGAATCGGATTTGAATGCCAAATCTGCCACAGTATTGTGTTGTGTTCTTACTGACAAATTGTCTCCCATTGTCAGTGATGATCACACGAGGAATGCCGTATCTTGTGATGATATTTCGCCATATGAATTGGCAGACTTGGTTATCCGTGACGGAGCTGAGGGGCTCTGCTTCCACGTACTTGGTGAAATAATCAATAGCTACTATAATGAATTTGCGTTGTCCCTTTGTGGGAGAGAAGGGGCTAAGGAGATCCATACCCCATTTATCGAACGGTAAGACGGCTTGCATGGCGGACATGTAGTTAGATGGTTTTCTTCCAATCTTTGAGTGGTATTGGCATTCGGGACATCGCTTGACCAAGGTTTCCGCGTCCTTCCTGAGAGAGGGCCAATAATATCCGCTTCTGAGGACTTTGCCAATGACGGTTCGTACTCCTTGATGTATGCCGCATCCGCCTTCATGTATTTCGCGAAGGATGTAGTTTCCTTCTTCAGGAGAAACACACTTTAAGAGGGGATGGGTATATGATTTTTTATCAAGCGTGCCTTCGTGGAGCTCGAACCATCTGGCCTTCTTTTGAAGCACTTTGGCTTGATTCTCGTCATGGGGGAGCGTCTGATTTTGCAAAAATTTGATGTAAGGTTCCATCCACATATCTGATCTATCAATTGTGTTAACCATAAGGTTGATACTGGGGTTCGGAAGAACTTCCCAGATAATTTCGCGAGCCGCGGAAGTTTCAGCTGAGCTGGCGAGTTTTGCCAGGGAATCGGCTTGTGCGTTTTGAGATCTTGGGATGTGGAATAATGTGAATTTGTCGAATTTCTTGACAAATTCTCTTACTTGTTGCAGCTACATCTTCATGCCATCATCTTTGGCCTCGAATTCTCCATTTACTTGTCCGACTATTAACTAGGAGTCAGAAAAAGTGGATAATACTTTCGCCCCTGCTTCATGGCAGATTTTGAGCCCCATGAGCAATGCTTCATATTCCGCTTCATTATTAGAGGCCGCAAACTCGAATCTGACCGCTCTTTCCATACGAACCCCAGCAGAGGACATGATTAGCAGCCCAGCTCCGCTTGCTAATTGTGTCGAGGATCCATCCACATACAACTTCCATTCTTGATTTGGCTTAGGATGTTGTGGGATAGTGCTTTCGGCGATGAAGTCAGCCAAGGCTTGTGCTTTGATCGCTGTTCTTGGTTCGTATTCGATGCCAAAATCTGCAAGTTGATTACCCCAATTAGTGACGCGGCTTGATTTGTTTTTTCCTTCCAAAATCTTTTTCACCGGTTGGCCGGATCTGACAACGATCTTGTGGGATTGGAAGTATGGTTTCAGTTTCCTGCTCGCCATCACGATTACAAATAAGACCTTTTCTATTTCGCTGTAGTTTCCCTCAGATCCTCGAAAGGCGTGACTCACATAGTATACGGGGAATTGCTTCTTTTCTCTTTCGGCGATCAGTACTCCTGACAGAGAGTATTCGGAGACTGAGACATATAAGACCAATTTTTCCCCGTTGTATGGCGAGACTAGTTTCGGCAAAGAAGACAAGTGTTCTTTCAACTGCTGGAATGATTCCTCGGCTTCTTTTGTCCATTCGAATTTGCTTTGTTTGAGGGTTTTGAAGAAAGGCGAACATCTGTCCGCGGACTTGGATAAAAAAACTTCCCAAAGCAGCTATGCATCCTGTTAGCTTTTGAACTTTTTTTATGGATCCTGGGGACTTCATGTCCCGGATTGCCTGTATCTTATCAGGGTTGGCTTCTATTCCTCTTTCGTCAACAAGGAAACCAAGGCATTTCCCACCGGTGACTCCAAACACGCACTTTTCAGGGTTGAGTCTCATTTGATATTTCCGGAGGGTGTTGAATGTTTCGCGTAAGTCCGCGACATGTTGGGACGCCTGCTTGATTTTTGTGATCATATCGTCCACGTACTTCCAAGTTTCGGCTTATCTGATGTTGGAAGACCTTATTGACCATTCTCTGGTAAGTAGCTCCAGCGTTCTTGAACCCGAAGGACATAACTTTGTAGCAGTATACTCCAGCATTCGTGATGAAGGCCGTATGGGGCTGGTCTTCTGTGGCCAAGGGAATTTGATGGTAGCCAGCGTTAGCATCCATGAAACTTAGTAGAGCATGGCCTGCCGTGGAATCTACCAAACGATCTATTTTAGGAAGAGGATAATCGTCCTTGGGGTAGGCCTTATTCAGATCCGTGAAGTCAACGCACATCCTCCACTTGCCGTTTGCTTTTTTCACGAGGACGACGTTTGAGAGCCAGTCGGAGTATTTGCATTCTTTGATGAATCCAGCTCTTAGCAATTTCTCCACTTCTTCTCGGGCAGTCTCTATTCGCTCTCTTCCATGATGTCGCAGCTTTTGCTTCACGGGTTTGTAGCCTGGCTTTATATCAAGTTTATGGCACATGACACTTGTAGGGATGCCAGGCATTTCTTCCGTGGAAAAAGTGAAGACGTCGCAAAACTCAGTAAGGGTGATATCTTGCATCACCGGGCCAAGGAGGTCCTTCCCTATTTTGATGCGTTTTCCTCCGAATATGTCCACCTCCTCGTATCGCTCTACGGGGCGAGGCCTTTCTTGCGGGTTGGGGTTCTCTAGATACACGCTCATGACGCTAGGGAACTCCTCTTCCCTTTCCCTTTTGGAGGGGGTGATGGAAGTTCCTCGTTTTAAGGTATTGATGAGGCATTGGCGTGCCGTCACCTGATCCCCTTTGATGATTCCTACCTGTCCATCATCCCGCTCGAATTGTAGCAAGAGTTGATGGGGAAAGATCGCGGCTTTGATTTTGTTGATCAGCGGAAGCCCCATGATAGCGTTGTAGGGAAAGGTGAGATCCACCACCGTGAATCGTATGAGCATGGTTCTGCTTTCATTTCTTTCCCCCACCCGCACGGGGAGGATGATCGTGCCCAGTGAGATAACTTGACTTCCCCCAAACCCAATCAGCGGTTTGTCTAGGGGTTGTAAGTGCTTTTCTTCGAACTTCGTTTTTCTCAGGCACTCCATTGTTATGAGATCAGCCGTGCTCCCGGTATCCACGAGTACCCTTTTGACTTTCATTTGCCCAATTTTGAGGGTGACCACCAGAGCGTCAGTATGGGGTTGTTGCAGCGTTTGGGAGGTCGTGGCATCAAACCACATGATCGGCCCACTTGATGAGGCTTTCGGGGGCCCTTTTAGCAGAGTGTGGACGCTATTTCTCGCTGCGCGGATGGTAGGATATTTTTCCGTATATCCTCCGAAAATCATGTTGATAGTTCCTTGAGTGTTGGAACTTTCGCGCCTGGTCTCATCCCTTTTGGGGGATCTGCGTCTCTGATTCCATGGCCTCCTCTCTACTTCCCTTCCAGCATCGTAGTCCTTTCGGTTGGTGAACCTGGACAATTTTCCCTCGTCAGCCAACTGACTTAGGATACGTTTGAGTTCGCGGCATTGTGCCAAAGTGTGGCCGTGCTCTTTGTGGTAATCACACCACAGATTGTAGTTGCGCCTATCAGAGGGGGTGGCAGTAGGAGGTGGAGTTGGCAAGTGATCCCTGATGGCGAAGAATATGTTCTTCCTGTTCCGGTTGAACAGCGGGTCATTGCCTCCATCTAACAGATTCCGCGTCCTGGGCTCCCCTTTAGTGACATATACATGACGGGATCGTGGGGTCCCCATATCCGACGGGGGTTCTGGACGACGCGACATGTAGTTTCTTTCCCTCCTTGATGACTGTTCTTCTCTGCTCCTTGAGGGATGATTGGTTGGATCCTTCTTATCCGACCTCCGTTTTTTAGGATCATGGGCTTGACATATTTCGGAGGCCGTGACATAGCTTTGGAATTGCTTCATGGCCTCCACATACATCTTTACTTGACTTTCGACCAACTGGAACTTCAGCCGTTGGGCCTTCATTCCGTTGATCAGGGCATTTAATGCAACCGATTCTTCCAAATCAGTTACCTCCAATATCGCCTCATGCAATTTTTTTAGATAAGATGATATTGACTCTCCTTCCAATTGTGTGATGCTAAGCAAATGGAAGTTTGATTTTTCCTGTCTTCTTAATGCTACAAAATGACCCATGAACTTGCCCTCCAATTGGGCGAAGTTGTGTATACTTCCTCCTGGAAGGGAGGTGTACCATGTCAGCGCTACTCCCGTAAGGGTAGTTGGGAAGAACTTGCACCACAATGACGGGTCATTGGTATACAACAGCATCAGGTTTTTGTAGGCCATCAGGTGTTCCTCCGGGCAGGATGTTCCATCGAAGGCCGCCATGTTTGGAATTTTTATTTTCCCGTTATTGGGAGTATTTAGTATCTCCGGGGCCAGCGGAGAGATGATTGGTATAAAATTTTCAGGAAGGCAACTTTTGTTGGCCTCATTCCACAGCATAGTGATGCGGCGACTAGATTCCGCGGCTTGGGCTTGCTTTCTTTCTTCCCTCCTTTTATCCACCAGTGATTGGACGCTTTCAGACGTCTTTTGTTTCTTGCTCTCTAGGAAGGTGCGGGCGTCTTGAGAGGCGGTTTTAGATTCGCCATCTCGCGGATTTGTTTTGCCGAGACTCGGGTAGGTTCGGGATCTTTCCCGCCTCTTCCTATTGCGCCTACTGGAGTGGGAAGTCCTCGAGTTCCCATCTTCGAGTTCCCATCTTGAGATTCATGAGACTTTGGTATCTCTTGATGGGGTTCGATTCGTTCTTACAAATTTTTTATTTGGTCCGCCATGTCTTCCAACACTCGTTGTTGAGTAGGAGTATTACTTATGACGGTGCGGAGTTGTTCAGAGAAAGCGGCGGTGAGGTTTCGTGCTAGCATGTCCAGATCACGACGAGTCACGGCTTGATTATTAGCGTGACCTGCGGAAGTGTCTGTATCTATGCTGTGCACGGTGGCGGTTTGAGTCAGATTTTTCTTAGGAGCCATGACTTCTTATTCAATCCCCACAGACGGCGCCAAACTGTTTCGGTTATGAAACGAGGAAGTGGGAAACACTCGAAATACCGTTAGTAGAAGTGTTTTCAGGAGTGACGATTCGTGGAAGGAAGCGACTTGAATTCCTGCAAAACAACACGTTAGCCTTGTCCGGGGGTGATCTCCCGGAAAACCCCTCCGACGCTCAAGTTAGAACGTAGATATGAGAATATGGAGTAAGTGATTATAGGCTGAATGCAAAAAGATGCTGTGGATGATGTTACTAGAATTTTGGGTAGGCTAATGAAGTAGAGAATGAAGTAGAGAATAAGTAAGGTGACTTAAGATTATTTTCAGATGTCCTCTCCCTCTCTGATGGTTGTCTCTATTTATAATGGTGGGGAAGGAAGTTACTTCAGAAAGGAGAGGTTGAAGATCATGGGTGCAATGGGAAGTTACCAGCCTTGGAAGAAGGATAGCCAAGCAATGAGGGAGAATGGGAAGTTATTTTGCTGGAAGGAAGTTAGGGTATTGAGAGGTAAACAGCCTTTGGGCCTTTTAAGGGAGGAGGAAATTTAGACAAAGGTCCATTGATCGAAAGTCAAAGTCGATATGGAAAGTCAAAGGTCATTAAGGTAAAGAGACATTAATAATTTTAAACAAATAAATAAGTTAGATAAATGATACCATGAAAATTTACTAAATATTTGTTTAATATTCAACAATATATATGTTATTCATGAAAAATATAAAAATATCATCATAGAGACTTATATATATTCAAAAATAATATTAATAATTTATTTATTTATAGTAAGTGTATGGTAATTCCGTGCATTATAGGAATTGTACGGATAGTTAGTGTTAGAAAATACTTTTTATATATGAGACAAGATTTTACATCGATAAAATAGTAAGTTGTTGACCTGCATATATTGGGTAAGCTAATCTTCCTACTACCATATGATTTTTGGAAATAATAAATCTAACCAAGTGTATGTGCAAGTCAATACTCTTAACCCGTGGATTTGTGGGCCCAAATCCACGAGTATACCGTGTCCACACGAGTGGGCCATAGTAAAATTTGTCACGGCCTAATATAAAGCTAGTTATATGGAGTATAATAAAAAGGAAAACAGGATCGTGGCCTTGATCAGCATTGAGCACCGACTGAATATCTCATCCAGACTATTTGCTTAATGAAGGAGCATATAAAGTTTATAATAATCAGGTAGTCATTAATGATTAATCCGAGTTGTTAAGAGACTACATGCTGACTTTGTAGTCGTATTAGTCACTTTAAAAAAGGGGTCCAACTCCCCCTTAGAATGATTCATTACATTTCAACCTAAGTTAAGCTGTCCTAATCTTTTAGAATATTTTTTATATAAATATTTGAAGAAAAGTCTGGACGGTTTGACAAAAAATCCCTAATAATTCCTCAAATCTTTCTCGACCTTGCTAGAAAATATAAACATATAATAATACATACTTTGACAATTGTAATATTTTTAATATAGTTTAATATATAATTAGATTTGTACCCAAATAAATAATTGATTTTTGAATGAATCGTACTGCAAATATATTAAGAAGCCTGATTTATTATTCGAAAATGTGAATGTGTAGATGGATTAGGGGACATTAAATGGAGTACAATTCAAATCAACACTATCAAAAGATGTTAGGAGTCGTATATGTTGAGCAGAAGATGAAAGAGAATCATTTAAGGTTGTATTTGGGAATAATTCAGTCAATTCATTTCGAATTATAAATTTTAAAATGTTAACTAATTTTAAAACAATAGTAGAGTTAGTTCAAATTCAATTTCAATTTTTTATTTGCCCAAATACTAAATTTGAGCAATTCTAAATTTTTAAATGAAATCTTCACTGCCAAACATAGCATGACTTGATTTGAGCATGTAAAATATGAGGTATAGTGAACAAATATGAAAGATAAAAAATTAGAATTCGAGAAACTTAAAAAGAATTGTGTAAAAGATTCAATATAGCTTGGAAGGAAGGAGAACTCGTGTACTTTGACATTGTTATTTTATTATTGTAACTAACCTTAATCTTTTGATATTAAGAATTTGACATCGTTATTTTATAATTATGTTTTTCAAAACTATGATAACATCAAAGTGATGTTAAACAAAACGAATTATCCAAAACTTTAAAAATTAACTAAATCGTCAGAAATGATTCGATTTAAAGTGATACAGTCCAACTCTAAATCTGCTTGCCATTTCTACAAGTAATCCATCAACTCTTATGAGTAATTCATGTAATCCGTAAATTTGAAGTGTAGATGACTAAAGAGAAATTATTCCAAATTATTTATATTTATCATTTTAAATATAAATATTGCATTGATTAGGCTCAATTTGATCGGTTCATTATAGTCCAAGTCATTTAATTAAAAACTCTATTGCATTATACTCCCTCCTATTTACCATATATGCTCCATTTAACTTTTCACTAATTTATAGGTAGTCAAATGGACTACATGTGTAGGAGAGAGTTTAATTTATAGTAAGGTTTAACATATGTGTAGGAGAGAGTGCAATTTATTGTCAAATGGGACCACATGTGTAGTAGAGAGAGTTCAATTACGATAAAAAAAAGGCATCTAAAATAGAAATAAGATATTTAAGATGACTTGATTTAATATAAAAATAAAACACATATGCTGAATGGGAGAGATTATAATTCAAAACATAATAATTCAATTCAAACGTAAAAATGAGTGTCAGTCCACTCTATATCTTTTATCATGGAGTCCGCTATTGCATTGATTAGATTCTACCAATGAACAACCAACAAAGCCTATCTCTTGCTTTTTTTTGAGGTGTATCAGTTTATTGTTAAGAGTTGGAGAGTGGAACTTTGAGTTTAATCAATGCAACTGTGCAACCTTATTATCTCAATCTTATCTGGCCCCAAACTTGGGTAAGTTGACTTATTGTTGGCTTGCCAAGTGGAAGAATTTGTCAACACCAGAGCCACGTAAGTGTTTATAATAGCATATTGGTATTAATTATAATGCTCAATCTTCACCAATAAAATATTTTGGTGACTCATTAAGAATGTTTGGATCCAATTTGTCAAAAACGGTACCTAATTTTATGTTATAGCTAATATGATTCTCTTGAATCCCATGAAAATTGGAGCAAGATACTTCTAGGTATATGTTAAAATGAGTCACTATGAGATAATACGTTTTTAATGAGAAATAAAGTCGTCTTTTTTTAATTTTAAATAAAAATAATTTTTTTGTTTTTGAAAAATGGGAAATTTTTGATTGATAGAAACACTGACACATAGAGGAGAAAAAAATCATTGGAAGACATTGTCACGAGCAATGCCGTTCTTGAGAATTATTAGGCTTTAGGAAAATTATTAACTAGGCTCTACGTTAACAAAAATTTCTAAAATGCGATTCTCATACATCTATATCACAAAAAAATTATTTTTTAAGTTTCATTTGATAGAAAAAATATAGTTAAAAGTATAAGTCAATTAATTTAAAAAAATATTCAAATCATAATTATCTTCATCAAAAGTGAATTAAGTCAACAAAAAATCAAATGAATTACATCACAATTACATTTAAGGTGAAATTTTTTGTCCTCTTAATATTATGACACTAACAAAAATTTGATATAATTTCCAATGACTAAATAATTTTTGGTTTACTAAACTAATAAAGTTTAGTTATTCGTAAGGAAAAAGTTATTTTTAAATTAAATTATTGCAGTATTCCATGCACTAATCTCCATTCTCACTATTTCATTGTATTTAATGACTAATTCATTCTTTCTCTAATCATGCATAGTCATGAAATAAAAATTGATATTAATTATAAATATACTGAAGCAAAGTAAATAAAATTTCAATTAAATAAATTTTAACTTACAAATCAAGAATAAAATACAAATTAAAATTAAGTTAATTAATTAATAGTGACACTATTTTATATCGGTAAGATTAATATTAGATGGCATCGTCTCATCTCTTTTAAAATTATGGGAAAAAAATAAATATTTATCATTATTAAAGTGCACAAATCACAATGTAGAAAAATACAATCAACCGAAATAAATTGAAGTTCAAGCATTTTGAATTTGTTTAAGTGTTTGACACCTTATCTTAACTAGACTAGCCACATTTGCCTACTACCCAACTACACCCTTCCATTTTTATTTTGTTTTTACTCTTGCTTTTTTAAATGCAATTTTTAAGAGTTCCTAAGGGTATGTTTATCTTTTCATATGTAAAGTTGTAAAAAAGTAGTACTTGCTTTCTTTAATCTTCATCTTCATTCTCTTTGCAAGTTTCAAGCTCTTCCTTGTCACTGAATACCGTCAACCGCCATTACTAACTCCATAACTCCGAGTTTTGAAATGGGCTTCTTTATATGTTGGACCTTGGGTGGCGGCACTCCTTGCCTACTCCAAGGGCCGGGCCTGATCACGAGGATGATAAATCATCCCTTGACCAACTCCCTACACCTTACACACCATCCTAAGCATATACCTATACATCAAAGTAACTCAACATATGTAAAATTGATACATGAACTGCTGAAACAACTAACAATACCCACTAAAATCTACCACCCACACAGCACGCAGGTAGCAAGCAGCAATTGCACGGATAGATTGTGTAAAGTCGGAATTTGCATAGCACGACCTAGCAACATTCTTCATTGCACAAACCTAGATGCATACACAAACAAAGAACAACGAAATCAAAACACAAAAACACCACACAGACCACAAAATCCTCTATACACAAACTGGCCTATATAGTGCAAAAAAATTAAACTAAAACAATAGAATCCAAGCTACACACACCTCACAGCAGCAGAAACCATGAGAATGCAGCACGACAAACCAAAATGTATCAATGCAAAGCACCAACACAGACCAAAGCGTAACTAACCTCCAAACCGCATAACAAACACACTCGACCCTACAACCCAAATCCAAACCCTAACAAAAGACACAATAGACATCCCTGACCATAGTTACGAAGCACCGAATATCATATCAACTCTGCACAAGAAATCTAGATGGGAATCGAGGTCAATCCCAAAAACCTCTCTCGACATCTTAATCATATATATAGTTTTATCGAGATTACGAATCTTTGCCTCAAACTTAATCTTATTCTGCTCATACTAGATACTCCAAATGACACAAAAAAATTCAAGAGCTTTGAAAATTGTCGCTTTACTTGAAAAGTCCTCCAACACAAAACCATGCTCATACAATCTTGCCACAAAACTCCTTGCAACCCCCAAAAATCTTAGACAGGCATTTAAATATAAAATACATACTTACATGTGAACAATGCATGCTCATTAGTTTCCACCTTAATGCTACAAAACTAATAGAGAAACTGATCCATATCAATAACTCCTCTCTCATAGAGAAATGAGCTAGATTTTAATCAACCTAAGCTAGCAAGCTCTAGAGTCAATTATGCTCTTGGAAGGGTAAAATTCTGCCATAGCATTTGGATTACACCTTTAGGGAGAACTGACGCCACATCTTGAGATAACTTTTTCGTTAGACCATTTGACAAAAAGAGCCCAAATATAAGACTAGGTCCAGGATACACTATTACTATTGTGAAACATGAACAATAAGCCGTAATACAGGCTTGTA
Source organism: Amaranthus tricolor (assembly GCF_026212465.1). Lineage (NCBI taxonomy): Eukaryota > Viridiplantae > Streptophyta > Magnoliopsida > Caryophyllales > Amaranthaceae > Amaranthus > Amaranthus tricolor. Next base: position 16,923,338 of record NC_080060.1, on the reverse strand, counting down.
GATCCACCAGCTCCCCACTTTCCCGCTCATACAATCATCGTCTCTAATGAAGATTCCATACCTAGACCTTCTAAGATCACTATCTTGCTTATAAACATGCTCGTCTGTACTAAAATTGAATAATGCCTAGGGAATGATGCCTTCAACGAACAGGGGACACACCAAATACGATCCTAGAATAATAATAATGTACTACGTTTCCCCATCTTATTCACTACCTTTCCCGTCTACACACCTCCTAAAGGATACAGTAGTTACTGGTAAAAGTGCAGACTGTATCTAACTGGTGTAAAGTATCAAGATCTTATAGTTGCCACTATGCTTGAATGATTCTTAGACTATCTAGCCATGTTAATGTAGTCAATAGATGTATTTTGTTAGGCTAGTGGTTGTTTCATGAACCTTTTGTATACTAGTTTAGCTTAGGTTGTTACTTTAGAAGCCATTTGTGGCTGTAACGGCCCGATTTAAGTGACTCGAAATTCATATGAAAAATACGAATTCCGATCCACTCTTCGGACTCTAGAGCAAAGTCTCCTCTAGGATCTTCAATGTTCCGTCAATAAAGATATATAATTAAAACAGAAAACAGTACCAACGTGAAAGAAATAAGTCAGCGGAAGTTCTTACGTACAACTCGAGACCCTAAAGGCCTCTAAATAAACTAAATAAAATAGGCAAAAACGAAAAGAAAGCAACACCATCTCTTGTTACATAATTCGGAGTTATTTCTACTCATAATCTAATTACAAAAGAAGAAGCATAGTCTTGATGATTACGGGTTCTAAGTCGAGACCTCACTCCAGTCCCCACCTGAAATCAACCTACTAGTCGTCGTGTGACAACACGCAGTAGGTTCCAAAGAAACAATCCAATACACGTCAGAGACTTCATACAAATGTCAACTAGGTTGAATACAAGCAATGTGTTTGTCCTAGCATGCATATGCTCTAATACATTCATTATTAGACAATTCCAACTTGTAACGTAGCCCGTCCTGTTCGGGTCGTTCAAGTATAAATATAATCCTTTTGGAGGAATACACTTGGGAGAGCTAATCCCAAGGCAACCATCAACCTAAGACTATGCCCCTGCTGTTTGGGTCGTCAAAGGCAAAAGTATGCATACCCCCCATGGTGACCGTAATGATCCAAAACTGTCATGGGAACAATAATTGTAATAATCCAAACCAAAATGTTAACCCCTTTGGGTAATATAATACAACCAAAACGTTAACCCCTTTGGGTAACAAACACATACATCCTCCATTTCCAATTAACTTCTTTCAAATTATTTGAAGTGTCTAATCCTTATGTGATTTACATTGCCTCGATTAGAAATGAAATAACACTACTTGCACAACCACATAAAGAGTATGGTCTAAGCGTGTACCTTGAAGCGCTAAGTTTATCGCCCTCTTATGAATCGAGGTCCTAAATAACACACACAAAACGATCACGTATTAGAACGTGTTTACACATTTAATCCATTCCATACTACTAAGATATTACTAGAACTTGATAATTTTAAATGTTTCCATCCAATATGCAATAGTTCCATACTTTAAATTTTAACCAGAAACTTAAATGGACAATTCGGACAGTTTAGAAAATTCAAATGGAAAATCTGACTTCGGCACTGCGTCCGGAACGTGTCAATTACCTTGGGCACCAAATATCATAATTTCTAACATCCAATTACCATTTTTAATTATTTTAAGCGTTTAACGAGTTTTTAACGCATCGGATACATAAAACAACAACGGAACACGACTAACGTTTCCAGATCGGCGCCAACACCGAGGCAGAAACTGCTGCCCGAAAAAGTAATTCCTATTATTTTATTATTATTATCATTGTTTTTAGATATACATTATTCAAATTATTAACCCTTTAAATCTCATGACCAAAATAAATCTAACACGGTCACATTCACAACTACTAAGATAAAACAAACAAGACAAACTTTTCTATCACATAACCACTTGATATTTCCAGTTTCCACACATATATTAATACATAAAACCCCATCAACAAAGCATATAATTCATCAAATAAAAAGAAACATGCCCATCCACAAAATCGTTTAACAAACTTAAAATCTCATAAATTATGATAATTAAATTAAATACTTAATTCTCTTAACAAATTAAAATTTTGTAGAGAATCCTAAACCGAATCACCCTTTTAAATCATGACATATATATAAACACAATCCTTCAAGCAAATCAAATTTTGCTAAAGGATTTATAAATTTTTGGATGACTACATTACTTGATTCATACCATTTAAATTTCATCTAACAAATTGAAATTTTGTTAGAGAAATGTAAATCATAAAAGAAATTTATTTAAATATCAATATAAACTTAATTCTTATAACAAATTTAAACTTTGTTAAAGAATATAAATCAAGAAGGGGTTTTTTTTTTTTTATAAAAGAAACATAACTTAATGTTTTTAACAAATTAAAGTTTATTAAAGGATTATTAGAGAAAATAACATATAGATAAAAATATACTCAATCCTCCTAAAAGTCATAGGATATCATCATACATACAATAAAATTCATCTTAGAAATTTTGTATATAAAATCTATAATTAACAATTCAATTAAACTTACCCCTTTGATCAAAAGATTGGATGGAACATCAAATTTTTTTTTCTTTGAATTGAGCCGAAACAATAGGGAAAAAGGGAGAATTTTTCTAAATTTTTGTGTTCACTTGAAAAGCTAGAATGGTGAGGAATTCAAATGAAGCTCAAGGATTAATAGGCAATTAAAACAATGAACTTAATGTGCCATAATACACACTTATGAGAGGAGTTATAAGACTCCTCTCCTACTCCATGACAACCGGCCACCCCTTTCCCTTCCCCTAATTTTAATTTATTTATTTTAATTAATTAATTAATTAATTATTATATTATTGTTAAAACAGAAAAGAAACGCCACGCAATAACATCGTATGCGATAAAACGCGTAACCGTTAAAATTTAACTTACTTTATTTCTTATAATTATCTATGTAAATAATATAATTTAATAATACTTATTTATTTTATTTTATTATATTTTCTTTTTAAATCTGATAAATTACGGTGTGTTACAGACTACCCCTCTTAAAAGAAGTTACACCCTCATAATTTGCATGGCAACAAGAAACGCAGGACACACATGCTATCATAACACAACACTTGCAAAAAGGCAAGACTACAAGCCGAAGAGGTTCATCATCACTCACGCGAAATTTCTATCGCTTTCTACCCCCCTTAAGAAGTTACGTCCCCGTAACTGTACTAACCTGAAAGAGGTGAGGGTACTTTTCTCGCATTGAGTCTTCAGTTTCCCATGTAAGCCCTTCACACTCGTGATTTGACCACAAGACTTTTACCATCGATATATCCTTCCTTCGTGTACTACGGACCTTCGTATCCAAAATTCGAACCGGTTGCTCAGAGTAAGACAAGGATGTATCCAAATCGAAAGGTTCGGGATCTAAGACATGAGAGGCTGCGGCATGATATCGCTTTAACTGCGACACATGAAATACATCATGTACCATTTCTAAAGAGTTTGGAAGGGCTAACCGATAGGCCACTTTACCCACACCATCCAAAATTTCATATGGCTCTATGAATCGAGGGCTCAACTTTCCTCGAGCACCAAAACGTACTACTCTATGCATGGGTGACACGCGAAGTAATACCCGTTCTCCCACGGTGAACTCTTCGGGTCGTCGCTTCAAATCAACATAAGACTTTTGACGATCCTGTGCCGCTTTCAAACTATCCCATATACATTTCACTTTCTCAGTCATGTGGAATAGCAAATCAGGTCCCAAAGTCATCGCTTCGTTAAAATCGTCCCAATAAACCGGACTACGACAACGATGTCCACACAAAGCCTCGAATCGAGCCATCTGTATAGATGCCTGATAACTGTTGTTGTATGAAAATTCGACCAGATCCAAATGTTCATCCCACGACCCTTGCCACTCCATAGCAAAAGCGCGCAACATATCTTCTAATATCTGATTTGTTCGTTTCGTCTGCCCATACGTCTGCGGATGAAATGACGTACTATAAAGTAACGTAGTACCCATTGCTTGTTGCAAGGTTTGCCAAAATTTTGACAAATAACGTGTATCTCTATCAGACACAATAGTACAGGGCAAACCGTGAAATCGCACGACATACTTAATGAAAGCTCGAGCTAATTGTTCCATCTCCCAACGACAGTTCATAGGAATGAAACATGTTGATTTAGTCAAACGATCAACTATGACTCATAAAGCATCATTACTTGCCTTCGTTCGGGGTAAGCCCACAACAAAATTCATAGAGATATTATCCCACTTCCACACCGGTATCTCCAAAGGTTATAGTAAACCTCATGGTCTTTTATGCTCACTTTTAACCTTCTAACAGGTCAAACAGTGCAAGACATATTCTGTAATATCTTTCATCATCCTAGACCACCAAAACATCAACTTAAGATCTTGATACATCTTGTCACCGCCCGGATGAACTGAAAATTTCATACAATGGGCCTCATCAAGGATACGTTCCTTCAAAGATTCTTCCGCTGTCGGCAAACACCAGCGACCATTGAACCTCAAGCTCCCATCTTCATGAACAAAGAATCCCTCCGCTTTTCCTTCCCGAGCTTGTTCCTTTAACCTCAACAGTTTTGGGTCTTTACCCTGGGAATTCAAAATTTCTTCAAAGAACGAAGGTCGAACAGACAAAGCATTCAGACATCCCTGTAATTCACCCTTACGCACCACTTCCAAGTTCAATCTAGCAAAATCCCGATGCAACTCTTCAACTATATCCAAGGCGGACATCGAGTGATTAGACTTCCTACTCAACGTATCCGCTACGAAGTTCGCTCGTCCCTCATGATATATAAACTCCAGATCATAATTTGTCATCAACTCTAACCACTGACGTTGTCGCATGTTTAAGTCGGGCTAAGTATAGAGATACTTCAGACTCTAATGATTAGTGTGGATCCTACAGTTAACGCCATACAAGTAATGCCGCCATATTTTGAGGGAAAACACTATAGCAGCTAACTCCAGGTCATGGGTAGGATAATTAACTTCATGTACTTTCAGTTGTCGTGATGCATAAGCAATCACCTTATGGTCCTGCATCAGTACACAACCCAATCCTTTCTTCGATGCGTCACTACAAACAGTATAATCCAACTTAGGGTCAGGTAGAGTAAGAACAGGGGTTGTAGTTAACCTTTCCTTCAAAGTCATGAAGGTCTGTTCACACTTATCAGTCCACTCGAACTTCTTCTCTTTCTTCATCAACGAAGTCATAGGCCAAGCAATACCCGAGAATTCTTTGACAAAACGACGGTAATACCCAGCCAAACCCAAGAAACTTCGTACTTCGGTGACATTCTTTAGTGACGACCAGCTTCGAACTGCCTCTATTTTCGCCGGATCCACCGAAACACCCTCTTTAGAAACAAAATGGCCCAAAAATGATACCTTTTCCAACCAAAATTCACATTTTGAAAATTTTGCGTACAACTTGTTTTCTCGTAGGGTTTGCAGGACTAATCGTAGATGTTTCTCATGTTCATCCCAGTTTTTCGAATAGACCAATATGTCATCAACAAAGACTACCACGAACTTATCCAAGTACGCACTAAACACTTGATTCATCAAACACATGAATGCAGCTAGGGTGTCAACCCAAAAGGCATCACGGTGAACTCATAATGCCCATAACGTGTTCTAAAAGCAGTTTTATATATATCCCCTTCAGCTATCCTTAGCTGGTGATAACCCGATCTAAAGTCAATTTTTGAAAAGATCCCAATTCTTCTCAATTGATCAAAAAAATCGTCGATGCGAGGTAACGGGTACTTGTTCTTAACGGTCACCTTATTTAATTCCTTATAATCAATGCATAATTTCAAACTACCATCCTTCTTCCTCACAAATAGAACTGGAGCCCCCCAAGGAGAAACACTAGGTCGGACATAACCGTTGTCCAACAATTCCTCAAGCTGAGACTTTAATTCCTCCATCTCCTTCGGAGCCATGCGATAAGGGGCCTTAGAAATCGGTCCCGTCCCAGGCACCAAGCCTATTGTGAAATCAATTTCCCGTTGAGGTGGCATGCCAGGAATTTCGTCAGGGAAAACATCTAAAAATTCATTCACTACATTAATATCCATAGGATCCTCCTCCTTCTTCCCCTCTTGGCTAATATGACACAAGTATAAAGGGTGTCCTTGCCTTACGAGTCTTTGTAATTTTAAGGTCGACACCAAATTCGTTTTGGGCCCCTTAGAAAATTTCCTATATCTAACGTTTTCCCCTCGTGGTCCTTCCAACAACACTCTCTGCTCTCTACATTCAATAGTGGCTTTATATTATCCTAACCAATCCATCCCCGAAATTACCTCTAAGCATTTCATATCTAACACATACAAGTCACTAGAAAAAACAACTTTTCCTATCCTCAATGGTACATCCTTATACAGCCTATCACAATGGTATAATTTTCCCGATGGAACAGCCACTGTATAAGAAGCGTTTTCAAAAGTTGCTAAATTCAATTTCTCTACTTTACTCCTTGCAAGAAATGAACATGTTGCACCCGAATCAAAAAGTACATTAACGGCTACAGAATGAATGTTGAACGTACCTGTAATTACATCCGTCGCCTAGTCAGCTTCCCTTGCACTGACCGCAGATACTCGTCCACCAACCGGCTTTGCATTCATTCCTCCCACTTGATTGCCCCCACGTTGCATTCCTGACCCTTCGACCCAGTTTCCATCCACCCGACCTTGTCCCCTAATAAAAGGTCGCTGAAACCTTTGAGCAGCATTACCATGATTACCATTTCCGTACTGCAGATTGACTTGCCTTCCGAAGTTATTCAAAATTCTGCTGCCGGTGTTGCCTACCCGGCTGTTGACTTCCACTCCCTTTCTTAGTGTAGCATTCATACTCCCTATGTCCCCTTTTGTGACAAAAATTACACTCAACAAAATTCACATCACAATCCTTTCCCGGATGATTCCTCTTGCATCTTCTACAGAAATACTTCCTTTCATTGCCATCTCGGTCCAGTAATGGCTTAGCAGGCTTCGCGTCTCCCCTAAACCTAGAACTTGTACTAGACCCGCTTCCCTGAAAATTTCCGAAAGTTCTTGCTTTCTTCTGAAAAAAATCCGACAAATTCCCTGATGTCAGGCCAACAACCTCTTTCCTCTTCTCAGGTACATAGGTATATTTATTTATATGTATATATACATTAAACTTAATAAGATACTGTAAAAGTGATTCGAATATATAATGCCCATCACACCTCATTGAAAGTAGAACATAAACATACTATAATATTTTATTGATATTCCCTGATACATCATAACTGATTCCCGTAAAGCATTTACATCATTCAAAAAAGATAATAACTTAAAAAGAAATAACTATAGGAAAGATCTTAAAGAAAAGAAATAAAACATTTAACGCCAAGCGTCCCAAGTGTTAGTACTCTCATCATAATTTGCTATGTTGAAATTCTCATCATCTTCATCTTCCCCAGAATCAGAACTGGAACCCGAAGATGCTCCTTCTAATTCACTGTCAATACCTCTAGGGTAGTTTGTTGGTGCTTCCTCCACTTCCTCCTCGGAATCCTCCTCATCTGACCACCTCCTGACAAACTCATCCCCATAGCCATACAGATCATAATGCGACCCCCAATTCTCTTCACCATTTTCACTGGAAATCTCTATATACGTAGGTGTTTCCCGTTTAGGCTCCCACATCTCAATGTCACTTTCCACCTAGACCTCGGGTTCCACTAGTGATGGATCAGGTAAGTTCCGTTTCTCCATTGGTTTCACAGCTAGTTCAAGTTCATAGTGTAAGTTGAGTTCTCCCTCTTCCATGGGTTCTTCCTCTTCTAAGGGTTATTCTCGATGATTAACCTCACTAGGTTCCCCCTATGTTAGTTCTACTCCCCTCCTAGATTCGGATAAATGATACAACTTATTTAGGTCCAGCTCTAAGTCGTAACATACCCTTTCGGCTTTTGTTTTAATCATGTGCATCCGTTCCCTATAGTCTTTGATTTTTTCACCATCCCGTACTCTCCATATATTAGCGTTAGAGACTTCTCTCCAGAAAGTCTCTGGGTCAAACATCGGTACCTCCCTAGTCTCACTAGGGGTGTATGGGTCCGTAGGTGTTTTTTCCTTATTCATATTTCCTGATTCCACACAAAAGAAACAAAATAAAACATTACTATCACTAAACAACATACAACACAAACACCTTCCAACAAATTTACGTCCCAAAGACTACTTCCCAACTCTCTACTAAGGTTGTTTATTCCTTTATCATCTGAGGAACGTTGGCTCTGATACCAATTGTAACGGCCCGGTTTAAGTGATTCGGAATTCATATGAAAAATACGAATTTCGGTCCACTCTTCAGACTCTAGAGCAAAGTCTCCTCTAGGATCTTCAACGTTCCGTCGATAAAGATATATAATTAAAATTGAAAATAGTACCAACGTGAAAGAAATAAGTCAGCGGAAGTTCTTACGTACAACTCGAGACCCTAAAGGCCTCTAGATAAACTAAATAAAATAGGCAAAAACGAAAAGAAAGCAACACCATCTCTTGTTACATAATTCGGAGTTATTTCTACTCATAATCTAAATACAAAAGAAAGAAGCATATCTTGATGATTACAGGTTCTAAGTCGAGACCTCACTCCAGTCCCCACCTGCAATCAACCTACTAGTCGTCGTGTGACAACACGCAGTAGGTTCCAAAGAAACAATCCAATACACGTCAGAGACTTCATACAAATGTCAACCAGGTTAAATACAAGCAATGTGTTTATCCTAGCATGCATAGGCTCTAATACATTCATTATTAGATAATTCCAACTTGTAACGTAGCCCGTCCTGTTTGGGTCGTTCAAGTATAAATCTAATCCTTTTGGAGGAATACACTTCGGAGAGCTAATCCCAAGGCAACCACCAACCTAAGACTATGCCCGTCCTGTTTGGGTCGTCAAAGGCAAAAGTATGCATACCCCCATGTGACCGTAATGATCCAAAACCGTCATGGGAAAAATAATTGTAATAATCCAAACCAAAACGTTAACCCCTTTGGGTAACATAATACAACCAAAACATTAACCCCTTTGGGTAACAAACACATACATCCTCTATTTCCAATTAACTTCTTTCAAATTATTTGAAGTGTCTAATCCTTATGTGATTTACAATGCCTCGATTAGAAATGAAATAACACTACTTGCACAACCACATAAAGAGTATGATCTAAGTGTGTACCTTGAAGCGCTAAGTTTATCGCCCTCTTATGAATCGAGGTCCTAAATAACACATACACAAAACGATCACGTATTAGAACGTGTTTACACATTTAATCCATTCCATACTACTAACTACTAGGACTTGATAATTTTAAATGTTTTCATCCAATATCTAATAGTTCCAAACTTTAAATTTTAACCAGAAACTTAAACGGATAATTAGGACAGTTTAGAAAATTCAAATGGAAAATCTAACTTCGGCACTGCGTCCGGAACGCGTCAATTACCTTGGGCACCAAATTTCATAATTTCTAACATCCAATTACTATTTTTAGTTATTTTAAGCGTTTAACGAGTTTTTAACGCATCGGATACATAAAACAACAACAGAACACGACTAACGTTTCCAAATCGGCGCCAACACCGAGGCAGAAACTGATGCCCGAAAAAGTAATTCCTATTATTTTTTTATTATTATTATTTTTTTAGATATACATTATTCAAATTATTAAACCTTTAAATCTCATGACCAAAATAAATCTAACAAGGCCACATTCACAACTACTAAGATAAAACAAACAAGACCAATTTTTCTATCACACAACCACTTGATATTTCCAGTTTCCACACATATATTAATCCACAATATAAGTCATTAAATAAAAAGAAACATGCCCATCCACAAAATCGTTCAGCAAACTTAAAATCTTATAAATTATGATAATTAAATTAAATACTTAATTTTCTTAACAAATTAAAATTTTGTAGAGAATCCTAAATTAAATCACTCTTTTAAATCAAGACATATATATAAACACAATCCTTAAAGCAAATCAAATTTTGCTAAAGGATTTATAAATTCTTAGATAACTACATTATTTGATCCATACCATTTAAATATCTTCTAACAAATTGAAATTTTGTTAGAGAAATGTAAATCATAAAAAACATTTATTTTAATATCAATATAAACTTAATTCTTATTACAAATTAAACTTTGCTAAAGAATATAAATCAAGAAGGGTTTTTTTTTTTTATAAAAGAAACATAACTTAATGTTTTTAACAAATTAAAGTTTATTAAAGGATTATTAGAGAAAATAACATATAGATAAAAATATACTCAATCCTCCTAAAAGTCATAGGATATCATCATACATGAAATATAATTCATCTTAGAAATCTTGTGTATAAAATTTATAATTAACAATTCAATTAAACTTACCCCTTTGATCAAAAGATTCAATGGAACATCAAATTTTTTTTCTTTGAATAGCTAGAATGGTGAGGAATTCAAATGAAGTTCAAGGATTAATAGGCAATTAAAACAATGAACTTATGAGAGGAGTTACAAGACTCCTCCCCTACTCCATGACAACCGGCCACCCCTTTTCCTTCCCCTAATTTTTATTTGTTTTTTATAATTAATTTATTAAGTAATTATTATATTATTGTCAAAACAGAATAGAAACGCCACGCGATAACGCGATAAAACGCGTTACCGTTAAAATTTAACTTACTTTATTTCTTATAATTATCTATGTATATAATATAATTTAATAATACTTATTTATTTTATTTTATTTTGTTTTCTTTTTAAACCCGATAAATTACGAGGTGTTACAGTGGCTCTATTTTCTGGGATATCTCGTCTTCTCTATTGAAGAGTGAGATGTAGATACCCTTCCTAAAAGGTCAGCTTTGTTTTCACACTGATTCAATCCTTCGAGAGATTTTTTGATATCCGGTTCTAATCCATGTATGTATTTGTGTTATGATAGAAAATTTATTTGACAAATAATAATAATAATAATAATAATAATAATAATAATAATAATAATAATAATAATAATAATAATAATAATAATAATAATAATAATAATAATAATAATAATAGCAATAACAATAACAACAACAATAAGAATGGAACTTCTAAAGACAGTAAAGAAGACAAACCCTAGGCGATACAAATCACCCTCTCCATCTCTATCCCCAGGTGCTTTTGAAGACAGTAATGATGGAACTAAGAATGATGTTTTGGAGGAAAATGGTGAACTTACAAGTACAGATAGATCTGAAAGTGCAAAATGTAACAGACTGTTTTTCTTAATCTTAAATATTTTGACAAATTCAATAATCGTTTCGTTTTATTATTTTCTTTTTAATGCCATTTCGAAATTTTATTCCAATCGTTTTTAAGTTCTCGATTTTCCTTTATATAAAATTTATTTCTCTTAAAATAAATTACCTAAATATTAAAGTCTAGCTAAATTACCTACAATAACTTAATCTTTTTATTTCCTATATTAAAAATAAAAAAAAATATAATAATAATAAAAAAAAAAGAAAAAAAAAATCTAAAAATCTGGAAGTTGGCGGCAAGCAATGCTAGGTGGCCTAAGTTTAGTTAGTCTTATCTTTAGATAAAACCAAGAAAGTAAAAAAAATCTTGGAGTTAAAAATTAATTACTTGCCCATGAAGGATAAGGAAAATTATAATAATAAAAATTTTCAATCTTAGCCTACATAACCCAAGCAAACCGTGGGTAAGGAAAAAAAAAATTAACAGAAGAAAAATAAGAAAAATTACTCTCAAATAACAAATTATTCCTAAAAAAAATTCTAAAAACCCTAGAAAAATTCCTAAAAATTCTCAAAAATTTTCTAATAATAGTATTTAGTGTTAATTATAGAAATTCAAGGGGAGGAAGCAAATATTGTGGCTAAAAATTCTACAACAAAAGAAATTGGTTAATAGTAAATTATTAAAGGTATAAATTCTTACATATATTTATTTACATGAAATTATGCCCACAAATTTTTATATGTGTTTATTATTTTTAAATTTCATTTTCTGCAAATTTTGGTGAATTAATTCGTTGTAATTTAATTTATATGATTTATTCTTTGAATTGCCAAAAACCGCAAAATCTGAAATAATTTAAATTAAAATAGTAAATATTAATATTTTTAAACGAAATTTTTTCTGTACATATATATATATGAGATATAGATTTTGTGATAATTTCGTGAAATATTATTGAGTATAAATATTATTATTAATTTTTTCTAAAAACACAAACCGCAAAATCTGAAATAATTTTAATTAAAAAAGTAAACATTAATATTTTTAAACGAAAATTTTTCTGTACATATATACATATGAAATATAAGTTTTGTATTAATTTCGTGAATTATAGTTGAGTATAAATATTATTATTAATTTTTGCTTAAAAAACGCATAAAATAAGAAAATTCATAAATTGGTTAAAAATAAATAATTCTGGAAAAAAAAATAATTTTTTTTAGTGTTACTGTATTTTCATTTCATTTAAATTATTTTTTTTGTAAAATTTTGTGATATTTAAATTTTAAAGAAATAAATTAATAATCTAAATTGTTATTGTAGGCAAAAAGAAAGAAAAATGAAAATAATAATTAAAATTAATTTATTTTGGTGAATAAGAATATACACCAACTCAATTAATAATAAGTTATTTATTTTAAAATATTTCATGTAGATTTTAATCTTAAGAAAATTAATTATTCATGTATTAAATCTAAAAATAAGTTATTAAGAAAATAATGAAGCATAATTGAAATTTATTTATAAATAAATACTAAAGACCCATTTAGTTTTGATTTTAATAATAATAAATGATTATTTGTATGTAAGTCGTAATGAATTTATTTCTATTGTATGTTATTGTAATGTTGCATTTATATGAAAACAGTAACATGATAATAAAAAGGCTTGATAGTAAGGAAATGCCGAACCATGCTTTCGGCATGTAAAAAACGTGGGACGTGTTTTCCGGCACGTAAAATACGGCGAACACAGTAAGGTTGTTTAACCTGATCTGTGGCTCGAGCAACATTGTACTGGAGGAGTGACGACTCCCACTAAGTTAGGGGTTTTGGTCTACCTCACCCTAACAGGCCCTTACATATATCAAACAAAGATCATATGTGTTGCATTCATTAAATAAGTAATCGGATTCCACGCCCTAACACTCAAGCAGAAGTGTTAGTAAATCACGCCCTGGTACTCAAGCAGAAGGACCAGAAGTTATATATATATATATATATATATATATATATATATATATATATATATATATATATATATATATATATATATATATATATATATATATATATATATATATATATATAAATGAATCTAATATAAAAATGAATTCCCTATAATACATAAGATACCTTGCATATTATTTATTGCAATGCACTTATTTTTGCTTATTACTTAATTGTCGTGCATATACTATCCATACTTGTATAGTTGCGGTAAGTTTTTATACTCGGTTTTTTTTAAAGCTGACCGATTTCCATCGGCTGTTCCCATATTTCGGGAGCAGATGCTGCAGGTAACTTTACATGAAGTTATTAAGAAGCTATAGTATTGTCTGTGTGATGTTAGTATATATGTAGTTTATATTACGGGTATGTAAAAACGATAATTATGTATTAAAGAAAGATGTAATACGTAAAATTATATTTTAATGATTCAAGTTTTCTTTGTTTTTATTGAAAATTCTGTTTTGTCTTATTTGTTTTTCGCAATAATCACGGTACGATAGACTTCCGCTTAGCATTACCTACTATTATATTATTATAAACCTAAATTCGAAAAGAACGCTCCGTTACACTTGGTATCAGAGCCAACGTTATTCGAATGGTCGGATCTTCTTATCCGATACTAGGAAACACCGTGATAAATTACATTTTGAAAAAAAAAAAAAAATTAAATTAAAATTAGTATTTTAAATGAAATTTGTTTTATGTGTTTTCTGTGCTTAAAAAAAAATATATGTGATTTGCAATTTAAAATGTAGCTAACGCAACACTTCCCTACTTTATTGAAGATGCCAAGAGGTGGTGGTAGAGGATGTATCGCAAGAAGTGAACCTCAAGAGACGAGGAATGATATTACTGATGACACGACCCAGGATGCAAGAGTTCAGGCTCTGGAAAATCAGTTAAGAATGATGGAAAGGAATAATGAGAGGCTGCTGAACTTAATGGAGAAGCAGATGAGTCGTTTCCATGAAGATGATGAGGGGAAATTTTATAAGAGATTGTCTAGTCATCAACCTCCAAAATATGATGGAGAACCTGATCCAGTTCGCTTTGAGGATTGGATTGCAGAAATGGAGAAACTGTTGGAGGCTATAAACTGCCCGTCAAGGATGAAAGTGAAATTAGCCGCATTCTACTTAACAGGCACTGCTGAATTATGGTGGAGGACTGTAAAACAAATCGCCATAGATTCTACATGGGAAGAATTTATAAAGAAGCTTCGTGATCAATTTTACCCACCCTCGCTTCAGAGAAAGAAAGAGAATGAATTCTTGTTTCTGAGGCAAGTAACTATGTCAGTGATCGAGTACGCAAGTAAGTTCAGAGAGCTGGCTAGATTCGCTACCGAAATAGTGATCTCTGATCGAGGCAAGGCGATTAGATTTTTCGAAGGTCTGAACCTCAGGATCCAAAAAGGCACACATAGATATCAAGATTTTGATGATTTGTACAATCAAGCCTTGGAGTACGAGCGTATTTTGGAAAAAGATGACGGGTTTAATAAAAGAAAGAATGAATCTAGTGGGGGCAGTAGGTACAAGAAGGCCAAGAATGAAGGGAAGAAGCCGTTTCAGACTGTAGCAAGGCCGACACAGTGGAAATGTAGGTTATGTGGAAAAGATCATCGAGGCCGAAACTGTAATGGGAAGATTGTATGTTACAAGTGTCACAAGGAGGGACATCTGGCTAGTAACTGTGGGGAAACGTTCAATCTGAGCAAAACAACATCAGAAGCTGCAGGAAACAGAGCATTTGGCAATCAGAGGAATGAGACTAAAGCATCAGTAGGCCTGCATGCAATTGGAGATCATTATGATGGTTTACACCAGGAGTTTGAAGTTGAAGGTAAAGTAATTTCTGGAAAATTTCCTGTTGGTAATTTTACGGCAAATGTTTTGTTTGATTGTGGAGCGGATAGGTCTTTTATATCCAGTGCTTTTCTCCGCATATCTTCTATTTCTTTAAAACCTCAAAAATCCCACTTGTGTATCAACTTACCTGATGGTACACCTTACCTGTGTGATCGTATCTTTTATGATTTTCCATTGGAGATTTGTGGGAATCTTTTACCAGCTGACTTAATTCAATTCGATTTGGGAACATTTGATATCATTTTGGGTATGGATTGGTTGGAGAGATATTCAGCGGAGATTTTGTGTAAGGAAAAGGTTGTTAGAATAAAAACTCCCGAGGGAACAAAGTGTATTCGGAAGAACTCAAGATCTCAGCTAGAGACAATTTCTGTAATTCAAGCATCACAAATGATAAGACAAGGAGATGAAGGGTTCTTATGTTATGTTACTACTGAAGAAGTAAAACCTAAACCTAGTTTGCAAGAAACCTCGATCGTGCAAGAATATTCTGATGTGTTTCCTGAAGAATTACCCGGTATACCTCCAAGAAGAGAAGTAGACTTCCATATTGACCTTATTCCTGATATCACCCCTATTTCTAAAACTCCTTACAGTTTTGCTCCAGCTGAATTGGCTGAGCTGAAAAAGCAGCTAGATGAATTGCTGGAAAAAGGTTTCATTCGACCTAGCGTTTCACCATGGGGAACTCCGGTCCTCTTTGTCAGGAAGAAAGATGGGAGTATGAGGCTATGCATTGATTATCGGGAGATCAATAAGATTACCATCAAGAATCGTTATCCTTTGCCAAGGATAGACGACCTTTTTGATCAGTTAGGGGGAGCAAGGGTCTTTTCGAAGATAGATTTGAGGTCTGGTTATCATCAATTGAGGATTGCTGAAGATGATATTCCTAAGACTGCATTTAGAACCAGATATGGGCACTATGAGTTTCTAGTAATGCCATTTGGTCTAACGAATGCTCCAGCAGCATTTATGGACCTCATGCAAAGATATTTCAACCCTTACCTGGATAAGTTTGTGGTTGTGTTTATTGATGATATATTGGTGTATTCGAAGAATGAAGAGCAACATGAGCAGCACTTAAGGATAGTTTTAGAGAAGTTGAGAAAGGAGAAACTTTATGGCAAGTTTAGTAAATGTGAATTTTGGTTAGAGAACATATCTTTCTTAGGGCACGTTGTTTCGAAAGATGGAATTTCTGTTGACCCTGAAAAGATTAGAGCAGTGATGGAATGGCCGAATCCAAAGAGTGTTACTGAAGTAAGAAGTTTCTTAGGCTTGGCAGGCTATTACAGGAAGTTTGTGGAAAATTTTTCTAAAATTGCCCGACCGTTGTTTGAGTTGCTTAAAAAGGGAGTTCGGTTTCAGTGGGGCGAGAAGCAGAGTAAATCATTAGAAGAGCTTAAAAGGAGACTTACGACGGCACCTGTGTTGATCATGCCCGACTGTGGGAAAGCATTTGAGGTATATTGTGATGCATCGAAGGAAGGTTTGGGATGTGTGCTAATGCAAGAAGGCAAAGTAGTAGCTTATGCGTCAAGGCAATTAAGGCCACACGAGTTGAATTATCCAGTACACGACATTGAAATAGCAGCTGTAATTCTTGCTCTGAAGTTATGGAGACATTATCTCTATGGAGTACCATGCAAGATCTTCACTGATCATAAAAATTTGAAATATGTCTTCACTCAGAAGGAGCTGAATATGCGACAAAGGCGGTGGCTGGAAATCATTAAAGACTTTGAAGTTGACATAAATTATCATCCCTGTAACACCCCGATATTTTCCCGATATATTAAATGATTTGCTAGTAATATTATTATTTTTATTATTATTATTATTCTTTTTAGAAAAATATATTTCTTTATATTATTCATTTTGTTAGTAGATTAAATCATGAGACTTCAACTTTTAAGGCAATTAAAACCATTTTAAGTCCAAACCTTTTTCCTAATCTATCTTTAATTTTAAAAAAAAAAAAAATTAAAGTGGGAAGGTGATTGGATTTGGCCGGCCATATTGAGAATTAAGAAGGATTTGCCTTCCATAAGTATTGCCTTAATTTTCCTTAATTGCCTTATTTACCTAATCTCTTAATTTTCATTACATCTTTTCATTCCAAGCCATTGCAAGTAAGAAAAACACTCCCTAAACCCTCAAATTCCCACGCCTAATCCTCCTTTTGGTTCATCAATTTTGGTGTTTTGTTCTTGAGCAATTGTGAGTAATTCTTAATCTATTTTTTATTTTTAAGTTTTAATTTAAATTTCTATGATTTTTATGTGTGTTATTTTATAGTTTATGATTTGTTCATGATTTAAAATTCATGTGTGGAAGTATGATGTTTTTCTATCTAAATTAATGTATGGTTTTTAGGGTTTTGGATATGTTTACATGTGTGTGAAGAATTGTTTGATGAATGATTGAAATATATATATATATATATATATATATATATATATATATATATATATATATATATATATATATATATATATATATATATATATATATATATATATATATATATATACATAAAAAAAAATGGTTGCTCATATAAAAAAATGTATGTGGTGATGGAAATTATGTAAATTTTATTGTTTAGATTTAATAGGAAATAAAGCATTGAAATTTATATTTTTGTGATAAAAAAATGAAATCCCGTAGGTTTTGAAAATGGTAAAAAAAAAAATGTGTTTTTGGAGCATTTTTGGCTTTGAAATTAAGTTAAAAATACTTATAATATGTTATAAATTATGAAAATTGGTACCCGGGGGTTTTGACGCCTTCCGGACGCAACGGTGAAGTCGGATTTTTAATTTGACAGTTTTAAGTTGAGTTTCTGGACAGATTGTATAGGCTGTCATGTTTTGTGTATTTACCATGTTATAGTATGTGATGGATGTTCATGTTGTGTGTAGTATTCTAGGTATGGATGTGATTGTATATGTGTGTTATAGATGATTTGAGGAAAATGTGTATGTGTACTTATTTCCCGAATACGATTGAACCTTGTAGGAAGTCGATTCGTGACCGGGAATTGATTAAGACGCTTAAGGTATGCGAGTTGGTTATTTTGCTTAAGGTATGTACACGCAGCGTGGTTCGCATTAGTCCGATGTATCATATAATAATGGTATACAAAAGTAAGGCATGGATATATAGTACGGATAATGTTATCTTTCGAATAAATAATTTTTATACATTGTTTTAATAAGCAGAGTTAGTATGACCTCACTAACCTTAAAGTGGACGTAGTATGACGTTAATTGGTGGAAATGAATTACTCGCGGTATATGGGGGCATTATGAGCCACCGCGGGGGTATGCATACTTAACCATAGGCACCGAAGTAAGGCGAGTGTCTATGGTAAAGACTTGCTTAGGGGTTAGCTCCCCCTAATGTATTGTCTCACTTATGGAGTTTGGAGTGTACCGGCAGTATGGCCGGATAGTACAGCAGTATGGCTGACTAACCTTTACATGAAAATAGTTATTCTTAATAAGCATGATCGAAGCGTAAGGTTCTGTGAATTGTCAGTTAATTAATTAAATCTTTCTCTTGTGTTATTATTTATTTGGTATGCGACGTTTGCTGACGTGTACTTTTGGTCTTAACGACCCTGCGATGATGTTGTTACCTATCTGGGCAATGACTAGCAGTAAGTTAAGTTGCAGGTCTGGGGAGTGAGGATTGTCCCTTGAAGAAATAAATTATTAGGGTAGAGAAGTCTTAATAAGAACTTCAAAATTTAGTTTAAAGAACATTTGGTTTTTATGAGGCGACTTTCGTTCTCAAGTTGTAATAAGTAGATTTAACTTTTCGTTCTTATCCGCTGCTAAGAATTTCTTATTATCTAGTAGTTCTTAATAACGCTAATAGAACTCGATCCGCACGTTTTCCTTAACTTCAAAACCGTTTTAAACTGTTTTCTAACATTCCGGTTTGACTCGGATTATAGTTGTCTCGTTTTTAAAAGGTCATTTTCTCTTTTCGTACGGCCCGAGTTATTCCGAGATGTTACAACTGGTATCAGAGCGGGAGTTTTATTTAGTGTTATTTATCTGTACTGATAGACTAACGTAGAAAAAAAAAAATTTGACGAGAGTAAAAAGGGGTAGACATTAAGGGGATATGATGTGTTGTGCTTGGTGTCTTTAAGTATGATGTCATGGATATCTTTGATGTGTGCATGATAGGATTTTTGTGTTTATATCTCTGATGCTCTGAATTATCTATCTTTGTCTTATCTCAGAAATTAATTGTCTTGTTTTGTTTCTTTGTGAGTCAGGAAGTTCGATTATTACTTTCTTTCATGGATAAAGGAAAAAGACCGGCCGAAGAGGGAATTAATACCCGAGAGGAACCCTGGAGAGCTTTAGTTAATGCCCCAGCTTGGGCAGAAATAGATGCTCTGGGAATTTGGGATAGAAAAGAGGGGGAAAGTGACTTGGATTACACCCGACGAATGGAAATGATCTACAAAAAGTCCAAACTAGTGTATGAAAGAATAATGGAGGAGGAGATGATTGCACTGAAAGAGAGGAGTGACCAGTTTCACCTAGAGATTGACAGAAGGGTAAGAGCAGTGCAAACTAAGGGTCGGGACGGAGTTGACGTTCCAGAACCTAGTGGGGCAAGGAGAGATAATAATGAGGAGGATGTTCCCGTAGTAAACCCAAACTCAGTGTCATTTATAATCTTCGATGAGCTGGATTTCGAGAGGGATCCCGAGGAGGATCCAGAAGAGGACCCGGAGGAAGACCCCGATGAGGACCCAGAAGAGGAATTTGAGGAGGATTTCGAAGGAAATTCTGATGAGGAGCAGGGAGAATTCATGGAGGAGGATTCTTTAGGAGTGGTAGAAGAGCCTGATGAGGATAACTTAGGGGATGGATATAATGCTGATGAGGAGGGGGAACTAGCTGATAGAGATGGAATGTTGAGTGATAATGATAGCGGGGTAATTATTCTAGGGGGTTGGCCGGTGAGGCAAGAGGATCTCATGAGTGAGGAAGAGAGTGAAATCATGATGTGGGAGGAGGAACCACCTGAGCCAATAATTGTAGAGCTTTCTGATTCCGTAGCGCGACTTACTATGAGTGATTCCTTATCTGTAGGAACCCCTTCTGATTCCGATAGCGCGTCTAGCGATGACTCTGATGATGCTGATTTTGACCCTGATCAATACATGGAGGATCGGGACCGTATGGATGCGTCGCCTTTATTTGCCTGATTGTTTTTATTTTATTTGATTATGCATGTGTACGAGTTCGTATGTCTAGTCCCTTAGTAGAATAATTGTGAACAATTTTGTTGGTTAAATGATTTGGTTGTTTATCTCGGACTTTTGTAGTATTTGAACAATGATTATGTGGGAATCTAGACCCAATTATTTCTTTTAGATTGGAATTATATGGTATTATTGTTTTGAATTTGAATTTTGTTTTTTAAAGTCTAAACATTAGTAAGTAGAATCGATTCAGTATTGTATTTATGGAAAAAAAAAATAGATTTGATTATAGACTCATTGTTCAACCCTTTTTCCTTTGAGGCTACTACCTTGTTTATTTTAGAACTATAACAGAATGAGTTTTTCTCCTTAACCACGAACGCTGTAGTAATGTATTTACATACCTTGTTTAACCTAATGCAGTATACCTGCCATCATGCCACCCTTTTTGAAAAGGTCCGTGCCAAGAGGAAACTCTGATCGCGTGCTTCGAAACCTAGTTAAGGCCCTAGCTGGTGCAAGGAATCCGAGACCGAAATCCTTGGAGGAAAAGGCTTCGTCAATTAGTAAGAGAATAGCCCAGAGTAAACCCTCGACTTATAGTGGAAAAGGTGAACCTTCTATGTTGGAAAACTGGCTGAGAGAATTTGACAAGCTTTTTAGTGTGGTGAGATGTCCTGCTGAGCTCATGGTTGACCAAGCCGCGTTTTTCCTAGTGGAAGACGCTGACTATTGGTGGATGTTGGCCTCTTAAGGTTTTGATGATGACTTTACTTTTAAATAAACAAACATATTTTAGAGATTGTTTTGTAGGTATATATCCGATTTAATGTGAATCGTTGATGAAGCCTATGACTTGATTCGTGGAAGAAGTACATGTCTCAAATATCCAAGAAGTTGGGAAATTGCTCTTGAAGACAGTTTACTGTTCCTAGAGTTGAAGTTCTGACGAATGTTGTAGATGGAGACAGTGTGCTGTTCCTCACGATACAGGTCCGAAGAAGACATTGACTGGAAGATTACGAAAATTATATTTTCTGTTTTTGGTTAATGTAAAAGGTTAAAATTTAATTAGTTGCTTAATTAAATTTATTTATTAATTGGCAAAATATTTTTTTAATTCGCCTAAAAACATGGAGAAGATCAATTCCTTGTTTATCTCCTATAAACTCGGATATCAAAGGGACTTATTCTACACTTTGAATTTGTCTCCTACAATTTAGGATCTTCCTTAAACCATGATGTTCTTAACCGTGCATGTGCAAGCAGCAGTTACATTCCACTTCTAAACTTCAACTAACTTCCCGTTTTCTTTGGGAGCAAGTAAGTTTGTGGAAGTCGTGGGATATGTGCATTTTGTGGAGAACATGGGCTGAGTGCACTGTCTGCTGTTCCTCCTTATAAAAGAGGGAAATTACGGTTCAGTATGCATGGATGGATAAATGAATAAATGTTGCATTGAGAGAGTCCATCTAAGGGAGAATTAATTGAGAAAAATATTCTAAGTTTTAAATGCCAATTAATTTATAATATTTTTCTTAAGCAACAATTTCATTTTGATCTTAATGAGAATTGGCCTTGTAAAGGGTAATTGAGTGTTTTGTTGTAATTAGACTTATGGGAAGTCTAAGGGAATAGAGAATAGAATCGAGAGAAGAGAAAGAGAAGGAGAGAAGAGAAGAGAAGAGAAGAGAAGAGAAGAGAAGAGAAGAGAAGTAGGCCTAAGTAGAGAAGCTTTGAGTAAAGCGTTTAGAGAATTGAGAAGCTTCAAGTGAAGCAAACATTGTTTTGTGTAATTGTAACTAATTGCCTAAACATAGTGAGAATTTTGAAATCCCGGGGGGTCGTGGTTTTTCCTTCTTATTAGGCCAAGAAGGTTTCCACGTAAAAATCCTTGTCTCCTTTATTATTTTTCTTTTCGTTTTTAAGTTTAAGTTTTTGTCCTTTACTTAATATAATTCCGCGAAAAAAATTAGAGGCAAAAATCTTAAACCTACTACACAACAATTCACCCCCCCTCTTGTTGCATTCGATCATCCATTAGTATTTCTACAATTGGTATCAGAGCCCTGTTCCTCATTTAATCAGGAAACCCTGAGAGCAGTATCCTGTTCCCTGGAAAGATGTTGAAGATGAACGAGCGCATGGAAGAGGGGTACTCCACACAAAGGCCACCCATGTTCGATGGGAAATTCTATACTTACTGGAAAAATAGAATGGAAATCTTCATAAAAGCCGAAAACTATCAAGTTTGGAGAGTCATTGAAATTGGAGACTTTGAGGTGACGACCATCAACTCCAACAATGAAGCTGTTCCAAAGCCAATCACTGAATATGAAAAAGAAGATTTTCAAAAGATGGAGATGAACGCTCTTGCTATCAAGTTACTTCACTGTGGGCTTGGTCCAAATGAGCACAATCGAATTATGGGTTGCAAAACCGCAAAGCAGATTTGGGACCTGCTCGAAGTTACCCATGAAGGTACAAGTGAAGTAAAAAGATCCAAGATTGACTTGCTTATGTCGAAGTATGAAAGATTCGTCATGGAACCTAGGGAAAGCATTCAAGAAATGTTCACTAGGTTCACAAATATTACGAATGAGTTAGTCTCTCTTGGAAGAATTATTCCCGTTGATGAACAAGTAAGAAAAGTGCTTAGGAGTCTTCCTCAAGACGAACGCTGGAGAGCAAAGGTTACAGCCATCCAGGAGTCCAAAGATTTCACCAAGTTCAATTTGGAAGAGCTGGCTGGTTCCCTAATGACCCATGAATTGCATTTGGGAACAGCTGACAGTTCCCGAAACAAAGGACTGGCTCTGGCAGCAGATGAAAGTGATGAATCAGAAACTGGTGAAGAGGAAGCAGCTTTGTTGGCTAGAAAATTCAAAAAGTTCTTCAGGAACAGAAGGTATGGTAATCAAAGGAATAACAAAGAAAAGGGAACTACAAACGTGAAGACAAGTTTTGAATGCCACAAGTGTGGGAGCACTGAACACTTCATCAAGGATTGTCCTCAATGGAAAAATGAGAAGGGCAAGGGAAAAGCAAGAGAAGTTGGAAGACAATATAAGAAGGGAAACTTCAAGACTGACTTTAGAAAAGCAATGGTAGCAGCTTGGGGAGATACGGAGAGCGAGGCTGAGACAGAAGCTACAATGGAAGAGGAAACAGCAAACCTATGTCTCATGGCATCTCATGAAGATTCTAAAGAAAAAGAGGTAACGTCTTCTGGTCCATCCCCTAAATATCAGTTCAACATAAGTAAGAATAAATTAATCAAATTACTGTTAGAGACACAAGACAAACTAGATGAAAAAGCAGCTAAGTGTCTCCAGTTAGAGAAAGATCTTAACTTAAGTAAAGATCATATCTCATATCTTAATTCCTTTAGAATCGATGTGCAAAGTAGATTTTTTGATTTACTAGATAAGAATATCATTTTAAAAGAACAGTTGGAAAAATTAAAACAGGAATTTGACACTCTTAATATTGAATTAAATCAAAGCAAATTGTTAGGATTAAAATCGGTTGAAAATGATAAAATCACTCATGAGTTTAGCACGAAAGTCCAAGAATTGAAATTAAAATTAGAATTAAGTGATAAGGAAAATAAATTCCTAAAAGATCAAATTAACTTAAGAGGAAAAGGGAAAATCAAAGAAATTCCCAAATGGATTCTTAATGCTAAAGCCAAGAGTAAAGAAGGTCTAGGCTTTATTAAGAATGATAAAAAGAAAAAGGTATACGTAGATCTCCCTAGTAATAAAATCTGTTCCTTTTGTGGTAGAAGTGGACACCTAAAACACCAATGTATAAAAAGGGAACAGCATATCAAAGCAAATAAAAATTATGTCGACAACATATGGATTGAGAAACATGATTCAAATGTAATCGACAGGGAACCCAAGGCTAACTGGGTTCCTAAGCTTAACCATTAGTTTGCTTTGCAGGATCAAGTGAGGGGGAACAACTCATGGTATCTCGACAGTGGGTGTTCCAAGCATATGACGGGTGATAAATCTAAATTTCTCTCACTTGAAGCCTATGATGGGGGAACAGTAACCTTCGGTGACAACATGAAGGGTGAGATAATCGCCAAAGGAAAGGTTGGAAGGTCTAGTTCCCATGCCATTGATAATGTATTTTTAGTCGAGAATTTAAAACACAATTTGTTAAGTATTTCTCAATTTTGCGACAAAGGTAACTCTGTTAAGTTTACTTCTGAAAAATGCATAATTTCTAGGAACAGTACAGGAGACCCTGTGCTGAAGGGAATCAGAAAAGGGAACACCTATGTGGTGGACCTGGACACTGTTCCCAGAAACAGTCTAACGTGTTTAAGTGTTATTGAAGAAGACCCACTACTTTGGCACAAGCGATTAGGTCATGCTAGCTTTTCATTGATAAACACATTAAGATCAAAAGACCTAGTTAGAGGATTACCATCAATAAAATTTCTTAAAGAAGAGGTATGTGATCCTTGTGCTAAAGGGAAACAAGTGAGGTCATCCTTTAAATCTAAAAACGTTGTGACTACCACTAGACCATTAGAATTAATTCATATGGATTTATGTGGACCAATGAGAACACAAAGCCGTAGTGGCAAAAAGTATGTATTTGTTGTTGTTGATGATTATAGTAGATTCACGTGGACCTTATTTTTGGCAAGCAAAGATGAAGCTTTTGATAAGTTTGTTTCCTTTGCTAATAAAACACAAAAATCTACTAATAATCAAATCGTTCACATTAGGTCTGATCATGGAAAAGAGTTTGAAAATTCAAACTTCATGAATTATTGCAATGAACATGGCATAAATCACAATTTTTCCGCACCTAGAACACCACAACAAAATGGTGTGGTAGAAAGGAAAAATAGGACCTTAGAAGAAATGGCAAGGACCATGTTGATTGCTAGTGGTCTACCTAGGAATTTTTGGGCAGAAGCCGTTAATACTGCATGCTATATATTGAATCGTGTTCTTATAAGACCAATCACTTCAAAGACACCTTATGAATTGCTCAAAGGTGTTAAACCAAATATTTCCTATTTTCGTATATTTGGATGCAAATGTTTTGTACATGTGAATGGAAAACGAAACATAGGTAAATTTGATGAAAGAAGTGATGAGGCAATATTTCTAGGTTATTCATCACAAAGCAAAGCTTACAGAGTTTACAATAAGAGAACAATGTGTGTAGAGGAGTCTGTTCACATAATCTTTGATGAAACTAACTTTTCAACAAGTGAACAGGAAACAAGTAATATTAAAATAGGTCTTGCAAACTTGGAAGATGATGATGAAGGAATTAAAGTGCAAAATCATGGAACAACAAGTGAACAGTCGATACAAGAAGAGGCAGAAGAAACTGATCAAATCCAGGAACTGCCAGTACAACAGGATCAGCAGACTGTTCCCAATCCAGCTGTTCCCACAGATGAACAGAATGATCCAGCAGATGAACAGAATGTCAATCAAGTTGCTGAACAAGAACATGCTACTGTTCCTTCAAGAGAATTTGTGCCTAAGCCTTGGAAATATCAAAGATATCATCCTCTTGACTCAATTGTAAGTGATATAAATAAGGGAACACAAACTAGATCTCAATTGAGAAACTTTTGTGCACACTTTGCGTTCCTATCATCACTTGAACCTAAAAATCACGAGGAAGCTTTGAAGGATTCCGATTGGATAGTTGCCATGCAAGATGAATTAAATGAGTTTGAAAGAAATAAAGTGTGGCACTTGGAACCCAAACCGAAAAACAAGAAAGTTATTGGTTTGAAATGGGTTTTTCGGAACAAGCTTGATGAACATGGAATAATTGTTAGAAATAAAGCAAGACTCGTGGTTAAAGGTTATAATCAACAAGAAGGTATTGATTACACTGAGACTTTTGCTCCAGTTGCAAGGTTAGAGGCTATTAGAATCTTAATTTCTTTTGCTGCATTTATGAATTTTAAACTATATCAAATGGATGTGAAATGTGCTTTCTTAAATGGTTATCTTGATGAAGAAGTTTTTGTGGAACAACCTCCAGGTTTTGAGAATACCTCTTGTCCTAATCATGTCTACAAGCTTGACAAAGCCCTATATGGCTTGAAGCAAGCTCCTAGACAATGGTACGAAAGACTTTCAAAGTTTTTGATTCAAAATAACTTTGTAAGAGGAAAAATCGACAAAACCTTGTTCTTTAAGAATAAAGGTTCTAATATTTTAGTTGTTCAAATTTATGTTGATGATATTATTTTTGGTGCTACTAATGATCTGTTATGTAAAGAATTTGCTAACCTTATGGGCACAGAATTTGAAATGAGCATGATGGGAGAATTAAATTTCTTTCTTGGTTTGCAAATTAAACAAACTGAAAATGGTATTCTTATTCATCAACAAAAATACATTAAAGAACTTCTTAAGAAATATGGACTAAATAATGCAAAAACCAATCATACACCTATGGCTACCAATGTTAGACTAGATGAAGACCTAAATGGAACTAACGTAGATCAAACCATGTATAGAGGCATGATAGGTTCTTTATTGTATCTAACTGCAAGTAGACCTGATATTTCTTTTAGTGTTGGTTTATGTGCTAGATTTCAATCAAGTCCTAAAGAATCACATCTCACGGCAGTAAAGAGAATTTTGAGATATTTGAAGGGAACAGACGACTTGTCCCTATTTTATCCTAAAAGTGATGTTTATGATTTAAAAGGTTTTAGTGATGCAGATTATGCAGGTGATCTTGTTAATAGAAAAAGTACATCAGGTATGGTACAATATCTTGGCTCATGTTTAGTTTCATGGAGCTCCAAGAAACAAAACACAGTTGCATTATCCACTGCAGAAGCTGAATACGTAGCAGCAGCAGCCTGCTGTTCCCAAATGCTTTGGATAAAACAGCAACTTAGAGATTTTGGTATTAAAGTTGAATGCATTCCTATTTATTGTGATAATACCAGTGCCATATGTATATCCAAAGATCCAGTGCATCATTCACGTGCTAAACATATACATATTAGACATCATTTTCTTAAGGATAACGTAGAACACAAAAATATTGTACTGAAGCATGTTAACACAAATGAACAAGTTGCAGATATTCTGACCAAACCACTTCCTAGGGAACAATATGAAAAGATGAGATTGGAACTTGGTATGATCAAGCTCCACTAAAGTTAGTTGCATATATTTCCCATTGAAGCATCATGAGAATGAAGAGGTCAGGAATCAATCTCAAAATCTTGATTGAAAATCAATTATTGCATGGATCAGGTAAACACGTAATAAATCTTGTACTATGAATATTTTTTCGATTGCATGTTGTTAATTCAAACAGACCAAAGCAATTTGTTCCTTATTTTCTCCATCATATTTCATAATATAATAATTCATTTTGTTCTCGAAAAATTATTTTATTTTACTTTGATTTCATATGATATCATCACATTGTTTGTAAATTAGTACGGCCAACCTAAAATTAAAACTAAAGGGAAACGGTTATTGATCACCAAACAACACAATCCTTCCATATCCAAAGAAATGATGAAAAGCATTGATGAGAAGGGACGTGTGTAACCGTCATTCTTCTTTAAAATCCCTGTACGACATCAAATCACTCACACCATCCTTCTCCCTCAAGAAACCGTCCTTCCTTCTTTCTCAAAACCTTCAAAAATTCAAAAATGAAAACCCCCAAATCCTCTAAATCAGGCAAGAAAACTCCAAAATCCTGTATGCCCGATCAACCAAAACCACTAAGGGTAGTACTTCCACCTCCATTACTGCAGGACGCACCACCAACACCAACTGAAACTACACAAGAATCACAGAAACACTCCACTGAACCCACCAGTACCAAAAGAAAAATGTCAACAGGTGGTTCATCTTCTAGAGTAGTTAAGCGATCGAAGCATGTTGATCCAAATAGCGCAGAAGAAGTTTCAAAGGAGATGACTGTAGGGTTCGGGTTGGACAAATATTGGTATGATTCTACGAACTTTCCTAGATTGCATGAGATTTTACAGTATCAAGAATGGGAATTGTTAATGTCAAATTTCAGTTGCAATTCAATTTTTCCAAACCTAATGAGAGAATTTATTGTAAATTTCTCTAATGATGGCGGTATGTGTACTAGTGTTGTTAAAACTGTTAAAATTGAATTTAACAGCTCATTATTAGAGGAATGGTTTAATGTTCCCAATGTTGGTTTTGATACATATCATATTGGGTCAAAGATTGCATTTTCTGGCATTAATGAACGCACAATTTTAAAATTTTTAGGAGTTGATCAAAAGGGGAAGATCAGTCACAATGTTCTGTCCCCTATGCATAAATTGTTGTACAATGTTGCTCGCAGATTTATCTTACCACGAAACTCAAAACGTAGTCAAGTGAGTTTGCGTGATGCCACTTTGATTTACTGCATGGAAAAACATATTAAAATAAATTTTCCTTCGTTGATGATCTCTCATTTATCAGACTGCATTGAAAAGAAAAGTTTCATTGGTTATGGAGGGTTGTTAACATGGATTTTTAGGAAGTTTGAGGTCCCATTGGAAGGGTTGGAGTTCCCAATGGGTCCCAATATGAAAATTGGTGCTAAATGTTTACAAAATTTGCATTTGAAATTGAATGATGAGGGAGTATTGATGCATGAGGGGGTTGTAGAAGTTGAATCTGAAGATGAAGGGGCTGAAGAGGTTGAAGAAGAAAAGGAGGCAGAGGAGAAAAAGGAGGTAAAAGAGAATGAGGAAGAAAAGGAACAAGATCCTGTTCCCTCTGAAAATATTGAAAAATCTGAGAAAGAGGAACAGGATGGAGCTGTAAGTAAGGGGGAAAAGGAAAAGAAAAAGGAAGCCTTGGATGAAAATGTCCCTCACAATCTATGTAGTGATTCCAGCGATGAAGAGATTGTGTTGGCTATGAGGAAAAAGGCTAAGTCAATGCAAAGGAAGAGTAGGAGGTTGGCTTCGAAACGCAAGGCTACTTTGGTTGATGAAACACCATCTGACACCATCCCTGAGCCCACACCTGATGAACCTACCTCTCCCAAGCCAGCCAATTCACCACCACATCAAATTCCATCACCACCACCATCACCTATCCCGTGTACACCACCACCACAATCACACACTTCACCCAATATTGGCTGTACTAACTTTGACTCTGTTCCTGCAGTTTCCTTACATTCCATACTCTCCAAGCTCCTTGATCTACAGTCTCATTTCATTGCTTTTCAAGCTGAAATTCGTGTCTCACTGGCTTCTATTGTGGATCAGCTAAACCAAATGGAACAACGCCTTGGTGCCAAGCTGGACACAGTGGAGGTGCAGACTGAATTCATTGATGAAGAAGAGACTGACCCTTGATCCCTCTGCTCAAAAATTTAATGATTTGTTGGCTGTATGACTTAACAAACAATTTCATTTTTTTGCCTTGTACCATCTGGGGTACATGGTTGTTGTAACTTTGAACAATTGCTACTTTTCTTTGTTTTTTTTTTCATGGTCTGTGACAATTAACTCTATGCAGGTTTAATTATTGTTCATAGCACTTGCTTTTATTATTGTTGTTTGTTGCTTTCATCACTAACAAATCTATATGGTTTGTGCTGAGATTTGATAACTCCCAATTCTTTTTGATTGATGACAAAAGGGGGAAGATTATGCACAAACTTAACAAGGGCAGTGAATACACAGTTACATATCTTGTTGATTTATATTGATTCTTATGAATGCTATGTGTGCTGTGTGCTGCTGTGTTTATACTTATATTTTGTTTCTCAAGATGATCTTTCTGTTGAAATTATCTAACAAAGTGTTTTTTATGTTTTTTTTATGTTTTATATTAGTTTTGTTTAATTAATTATGTAGTTTTATTATATTAGGTTATTATGTTATGTTAGTTTTTATTTATTTTAGTTTAACTTAGTTTATTTCATTTAAGTTTTAAGTTAATTAATTTTGAAAACTTTTGAAAAATATTTGATATTTTAGAGTAAACTGTTCGTTTATGAATGCTTGGTAAATTATATTCTAACAAGTTGATTTGCTAAGTTAATTAGAGTTACTTTAATCTCTAGTATGCTCTATGAATTTTGTTTTACTCTATTTCACTTAAGTTTGTTTATAAACTTTGCCATCATCAAAAAGGGGGAATTTGTTGGCCTCTTAAGGTTTTGATGATGACTTTACTTTTAAATAAACAAACATATTTTAGAGATTGTTTTGTAGGTATATATCCGATTTAATGTGAATCGTTGATGAAGCCTATGACTTGATTCGTGGAAGAAGTACATGTCTCAAATATCCAAGAAGTTGGGAAATTGCTCTTGAAGACAGTTTACTGTTCCTAGAGTTGAAGTTCTGACGAATGTTGTAGATGGAGACAGTGTGCTGTTCCTCACGATACAGGTCCGAAGAAGACATTGACTGGAAGATTACGAAAATTATATTTTCTGTTTTTGGTTAATGTAAAAGGTTAAAATTTAATTAGTTGCTTAATTAAATTTATTTATTAATTGGCAAAATATTTTTTTAATTCGCCTAAAAACATGGAGAAGATCAATTCCTTGTTTATCTCCTATAAACTCGGATATCAAAGGGACTTATTCTACACTTTGAATTTGTCTCCTACAATTTAGGATCTTCCTTAAACCATGATGTTCTTAACCGTGCATGTGCAAGCAGCAGTTACATTCCACTTCTAAACTTCAACTAACTTCCCGTTTTCTTTGGGAGCAAGTAAGTTTGTGGAAGTCGTGGGATATGTGCATTTCGTGGAGAACATGGGCTGAGTGCACTGTCTGCTGTTCCTCCTTATAAAAGAGGGAAATTACGGTTCAGTATGCATGGATGGATAAATGAATAAATGTTGCATTGAGAGAGTCCATCTAAGGGAGAATTAATTGAGAAAAATATTCTAAGTTTTAAATGCCAATTAATTTATAATATTTTTCTTAAGCAACAATTTCATTTTGATCTTAATGAGAATTGGCCTTGTAAAGGGTAATTGAGTGTTTTGTTGTAATTAGACTTATGGGAAGTCTAAGGGAATAGAGAATAGAATCGAGAGAAGAGAAAGAGAAGGAGAGAAGAGAAGAGAAGAGAAGAGAAGAGAAGAGAAGAGAAGAGAAGTAGGCCTAAGTAGAGAAGCTTTGAGTAAAGCGTTTAGAGAATTGAGAAGCTTCAAGTGAAGCAAACATTGTTTTGTGTAATTGTAACTAATTGCCTAAACATAGTGAGAATTTTGAAATCCCGGGGGGTCGTGGTTTTTCCTTCTTATTAGGCCAAGAAGGTTTCCACGTAAAAATCCTTGTCTCCTTTATTATTTTTCTTTTCGTTTTTAAGTTTAAGTTTTTGTCCTTTACTTAATATAATTCCGCGAAAAAAATTAGAGGCAAAAATCTTAAACCTACTACACAACAATTCACCCCCCCTCTTGTTGCATTCGATCATCCATTAGTATTTCTACAGTGGACACATAGTAAGATGAGGTTGATAACCGAAAACGACGGTGAATTAAGCTGGGAAGGTTTTAAGGGGGCGTTAAGGGACCAATTTTATCCGCCTTATGTTAGGAAGGACAAATCAAATGAGTTTGCTAGGTTCGAAATGGGAAACCTAACGGTAGATGAATATTATCAGAAATTTATGGAATACTTGAAGTTTTGCCCTAATGATGTCCCAACTGAGGGAAAGAAAATACAGCGTTTTGAGTTAGGTCTACCATATGAGATCCAAAAACACATTGAGACTGATAGATATGATACGTTAGACCAGCTATACAAGAGAGCTGCGCAAATTGGAAATGTTATCAGGAAGGAAAAAGAGAAGTTGGGCCATAGCGGAGAGAAGAGAAAAGAACCCGTGTTTCAGAATGATACGAATGCGAGTAATCAAGTCCAAAATCAATTTAAGAAGCACAAACCGTTTGGAGGCTTTCAGGAGAAAGGTTTCCATTCTGGTCAAAACAGCAAGAATGGGGGAAATTCGAGACTAGAGGCTAGAATGCAGAAGCCTTTGTATGATCGTAATGGGAAGGAAAGAATCTTCAACTGTAGGAGATGTCAAAAGAATCACCCAGGAAGGGACTGCCGGGGTGCGTTAGTGGACTGTTCTTACTGTGGTAAGCCAGGCCATAGAATGTACGAGTGTTACACTCGCATAGGACAACAAGAGTTGCAAGGGGGAAATCATAGAGGTTTCCAACAACAAAGAATCACTAACGGACGGAGTAGTAATGAAGCTGGTAGGGGGAATCATAATGGTGGAAGTTTTGGCCGAAACTTAGGAGGTGCCTCAAACCCAAGGTTTTCGGGAAATAACTCCGGTGTTCAGCAACGACCGGGAAATGCTAGAAACGAGAATTTCTTTTCAAGCCAACGTGGTAATCAAGGAGGTGTTGCTACTTCTACCCAGAACGACGGCAGGCTTTCGGCAGTTAACTCGAGGGAGGCAGCGCAGGCGTCGGATGTGGTCATAGGTACGTTCTGTATTAATACAAAATCCGTTAAAGTACTTTTTGATTCTGGTGCATCGTACTCGTTTGTTTCAAAGTCTAGAGTTAAGGATTTAGAATTGGAGAACCCCGAGGAAACATCTTTTTCAGTCTCTACTCCTTCTGGGGAGACTTTTCAATGTAATACGTTGTTTCGTGAAGTGCCGGTTAAGATAGGGAAAGTGAAATTCCCAAGTAATTTATTTTCTCTAGAAATGGATGATTTAAATGTAATACTTGGGATGGATTGGCTAAGTAGATACAAAGCGATAATAGATTGTGAAGAACAGTCAGTGACCTTAAGTGGACCTAGGGGGGAGAAGGTTAAATATAGGAGTCTTCCTAAAGGACCGAGGATAAAAATCGTATCATCATTGAAGGTCAGGAAGTTAATCAAGCAAGGGCAACCGTGGTTTCTGTGTAGTATCAGTAAAGTAGGGGAGCGGGAGTTGCAGCTTGAGAACATTCCAGTGGTATGTGATTTTAGGCATGTTTTTCCAGAAGAACTTCCTGGTATGCCGCCAAGAAGGGACGTGGACTTCTCGATTGATTTAATCCCTGGGACAGGGCCAATTTCAAAATCTCCTTACCGAATGGCCCTAAAGGAGATGGAAGAATTGAAAGTTCAATTGGAGGAGTTGTTAGAGAAGGGTTATATAAGACCTAGTGTGTCGCCTTGGGGCGCCCCAGTGTTGTTTGTAAGGAAAAAGGACGGAACGATGCGTCTCTGTATTGATTACAGAGAACTTAATAAGGTCACTGTTAAGAATAAGTACCCGTTACCACGGATCGATGATCTTTTTGATCAGTTGCAAGGGGCAGGAGTCTTTTCCAAGATTGATCTGCGGTCAGGGTATCATCAGTTACGTATCAAGGAGGAGGATATTAGTAAATCAGCTTTTAGAACCAGATACGGACATTTCGAATTTACCGTGATGCCTTTTGGGTTGACCAACGCACCCGCAGCATTTATGGGGTTGATGAATCGGGTTTTTAACGCGTACCTCGATAAGTGTGTGGTGGTGTTCATTGATGATATTTTGGTATATTCCAAGATCCAAGAAGAACATCGAGAGCATTTAAGGATAGTCTTGCAGATTTTGCGAGAGAATCAGTTGTATGCTAAGTTTTCGAAGTGTGAATTTTGGTTAGAGCAAGTGGCTTTTCTGGGTCACATTGTTTCTAAGGAAGGAATTTCCGTTGATCCAGCAAAAGTAGCAGCTGTTCGAGATTGGTCTACACCTCGGAATGTTACAGATATCCGGAGTTTCTTGGGATTAGCAGGATACTATCGTCGTTTTGTGAAGGACTTTTCTCGCATCGCTCGTCCACTGACAGCATTGATGAAGAAGGAAAAGAAGTTCGAATGGACTGAGGAGTGTGAGAAGGCATTTCAGTTATTGAAGGAAAAGTTAACTACAGCCCCTGTGTTGACCTTACCTGATCCATCCTTGGAATACTCTATCTACAGTGACGCTTCCAAACATGGATTAGGTTGTGTTTTAATGCAAGATAGAAAGGTGGTGGCGTATGCTTCACGTCAACTAAGGACTCATGAGGTGAATTATCCAACACATGACTTGGAGTTAGCGGCTGTGGTTTTCGCATTGAAAATCTGGCGACATTATCTTTATGGTGTTAAATGCAAGGTCTTTACGGATCATAAAAGCTTGCAATTTTTGTTCACTCAATCCGAGTTGAATTTGCGCCAACGACGTTGGTTAGAACTTATCAGTGATTATGATTTGGAGATTTCCTATCACGAAGGCCGTGCGAATGTAGTCGCTGATGCTTTGAGTAGAAAATCGAGGCATTCAGTCTCAGCGTTAATAACCTCTGAGGAGTTGTGTAAGGAGTTTGGGGAAATGAACTTGGAGATAATCCAAGAAGGGGAATTGGAAGCCAAGTTGAGTGCCTTGTCTATTCAACCTACCTTTTTCGAAGAGATTATGGCTAAGCAACTGGAAGACCCAAAGTTCATAAAACTTCGGGAGCAGATCAGTGAAGGGAAAGCTGAAGGTTTTACAATTCATGAGGACAGTAGTCTTCGTTTTAAAGGACGGTGGTGTGTGCCGGATGGGTGTGACTCCTTGAAGGAAAAATTATTGAACGAAGCTCATTATTCTAGATACTCGGTTCATCCTGGTGGGGATAAGATGTATCAAGATTTAAAATGCATGTTTTGGTAGTCTGGTATGAAAAATAATATTGCTGATTTTGTTTCCAAGTGTTTAACGTGTCAAAAGGTTAAGAGTGAACATCGAAGACCAGCTGGGTTACTGCAACCTCTAGAAGTCCCGGTCTGGAAGTGGGATGACATATCTATGGATTTCGTGTTAGGGTTGCCACGAACTAAGGCTGGTAATGATACTCTTTGGGTGATTGTGGATAGGCTTACTAAGTCTGCAAGGTTTATTCCGATGAACTGTAAGTGGGATATGGAACAACTTGCTCGTGCCTATATTAGATACATTGTTCGATATCACGGAATACCTCGTACTATTGTCTCCGATCGTGATACTCGATACTTGTCACATTTTTGGAAGTCATTACAACAGGCTTTGGGAACCACTCTTCTTCATAGTACGTCTTTTCATCCTATGACGGATGGTCAGATTGAACGTGTCAATCAGATACTAGAAGACATGTTGAGAGCAATAGCCATGGAATGGCAAGGTTCATGGGATGAACATTTGGATTTAGTGGAATTCTCTTATAATAACAGTTATCAGGCAACAATTCAAATGGCTCCGTTTGAAGCACTTTATGGTCGTAAGTGCCGTAGTCCTGTATGTTGGGATGATTTTACTGAATCTGTCACCTTAGGACCTGATATGCTTGTGCAAATGACTGAGAAAGTAAAGTTAATTCGCGATAAAATGAAGGCAGCCCAGGATAGACAAAAATCGTACGCCGATCTCCGACGTCGGCCTGATGAGTACGAAGTGGGCGACAAAGTCCTACTCCGTGTGTCTCCGATGAGAGGTGTGGTTCGTTTTGGTGCTCGTGGGAAGTTAAGCCCGCGTTTCATTGGCCCCTATGATATTGTGGAGCGGATTGGGAAGTTAGCTTACCGGTTAGCGTTACCTAATGCGCTGGGTAAAGTTCATGACGTTTTTCATATCTCCCAGTTAAAACGTTATGTTGCGGCTTCTTCGCATGTCTTAGACCCGGAACCGTTAGAACTTGATGAAAGCCTCACCTATGAAGAGCAACCTGTTCAGATTTTAGATAGAAAGGTTCGCAGTACTCGGCGAAAAGATGTTGCAATGGTTAAGGTTCTATGGTCAAATCATCGGTCACAAGAGGCAACTTGGGAAACAGAAGCTTCAATGCGAGAGAAGTATCCGCATCTTTTTCCTCAAGTTAGTAAGTTATGGGGACGTAACTTTTTAAGGGGGGTAGGAAGCGGTAGAATTTTGCGCTTTGAGGTTTATTTTGATCTATTTCTTTTGTTGTGTGCTTGTTTTGTCGTTTTTTATGTGTGTGATTGTTGTGTGTTTTGTGTTTGATTGTTGTGTGTTTGTGTTTGTACGTTGAGGTTTTGGGGTCAAAACCTTTTTAAGGGGGGTAGTCTGTAACACCCCGATATTTTCCCGATATATTAAATGATTTGCTAGTAATATTATTATTTTTATTATTATTATTCTTTTTAGAAAAATATATTTCTTTATATTATTTATTTTGTTAGTAGATTAAATCATGAGACTTCAACTTTTAAGACAATTAAAACCATTTTAAGTCCAAACCTTTTTCCTAATCTATCTTTAATTTAAAAAAAAAAAAATTAAAGTGGGAAGGTGATTGGATTTGGCCGGCCATATGGAGAATTAAGAAGGATTAGTAACTTCTTAGGAAGATTGAAAGATCAAGGAATTATTGCCTTCCATAAGTATTGCCTTAATTTTCCTTAATTGCCTTATTTACCTAATCTCTTAATTTTCATTACATCTTTTCATTCCAAGCCATTGCAAGTAAGAAAAACACTCCCTAAACCCTCAAATTCCCACGCCTAATCCTCCTTTTGGTTCATCAATTTTGGTGTTTTGTTCTTGAGCAATTGTGAGTACTTCTTAATCTAGTTTTTATTTTTAAGTTTTAATTTAAATTTCTATGATTTTTATGTGTGTTATTTTATAGTTTATGATTTGTTCATGATTTAAAATTCATGTGTGGAAGTATGATGTTTTTCTATCTAAATTAATGTATGGTTTTTAGGGTTTTGGATATGTTTACATGTGTGTGAAGAATTGTTTGATGAATGATTGAAATATATATATATATATATATATATATATATATATATATATATATATATATATATATATATATATATATATATATATATATATATATATATATATATATATATATATATATATATATATACATAAAAAAAAAATAGTTGCTCATATAAAAAAATGTATGTGGTGATGGAAATTTATTTTTATTTTTTTTATTGATTAAAAGAAGAAATTTATAATGTTGGTAGAGAAATATACATGTATATATGTGATGTGTTTGTGTGTGTGCATTTGTGCAAAAAGAATTATTTTTGAGAAAAAAATATATAATTAATTAAAATTTATTTTTGTATGTGATCATGAAAATTATATAAATTTTATTGTTTAGATTTAATAGGAAACAAAGCATTGAAATTTATATTTTTGTGATAAAAAAATGAAATCCCGTAGGTTTTGAAAATGGTGAAAAAAAAATGTGTTTTTGGAGCATTTTTGGCTTTGAAATTAAGTTAAAAATACTTATAATATGTTATAAATTATGAAAATTGGTACCCGGGGGTTTTGACGCCTTCCGGACGCAACGGTGAAGTCGGATTTTTAATTTGACAGTTTTAAGTTGAGTTTCTGGACAGATTGTATAGGCTGTCATGTTTTGTGTATTTACCATGTTATAGTATGTGATGGATGTTCATGTTGTGTGTAGTATTCTAGGTATGGATGTGATTGTATATGTGTGTTATAGATGATTTGAGGAAAATGTGTATGTGTACTTATTTCCCGAATACGATTGAACCTTGTAGGAAGTCGATTCGTGACCGGGAATTGATTAAGACGCTTGCGAGTTGGTTATTTTGCTTAAGGTATGTACACGCAGCGTGGTTCGCATTAGTCCGATGTATCATATAATAATGGTATACAAAAGTAAGGCATGGATATATAGTACGGATAATGTTATCTTTCGAATAAATAATTTTTATACATTGTTTTAATAAGCAGAGTTAGTATGACCTCACTAACCTTAAAGTGGACGTAGTATGACGTTAATTGGTGGAAATGAATTACTCGCGGTATATGGGGGCATTATGAGCCACCGCGGGGGTATGCATACTTAACCATAGGCACCGAAGTAAGGCGAGTGTCTATGGTAAAGACTTGCTTAGGGGTTAGCTCCCCCTAATGTATTGTCTCACTTATGGAGTTTGGAGTGTACCGGCAGTATGGCCGGATAGTACAGCAGTATGGCTGACTAACCTTTACATGAAAATAGTTATTCTTAATAAGCATGATCGAAGCGTAAGGTTCTGTGAATTGTCAGTTAATTAATTAAATCTTTCTCTTGTGTTATTATTTATTTGGTATGCGACGTTTGCTGACGTGTACTTTTGGTCTTAACGACCCTGCGATGATGTTGTTACCTATCTGGGCAATGACTAGCAGTAAGTTAAGTTGCAGGTCTGGGGAGTGAGGATTGTCCCTTGAAGAAATAAATTATTAGGGTAGAGAAGTCTTAATAAGAACTTCAAAATTTAGTTTAAAGAACATTTGGTTTTTATGAGGCGACTTTCGTTCTCAAGTTGTAATAAGTAGATTTAACTTTTCGTTCTTATCCGCTGCTAAGAATTTCTTATTATCTAGTAGTTCTTAATAACGCTAATAGAACTCGATCCGCACGTTTTCCTTAACTTCAAAACCGTTTTAAACTGTTTTCTAACATTCCGGTTTGACTCGGATTATAGTTGTCTCGTTTTTAAAAGGTCATTTTCTCTTTTCGTACGGCCCGAGTTATTCCGAGATGTTACAACTGGTATCAGAGCGGGAGTTTTATTTAGTGTTATTTATCTGTACTGATAGACTAACGTAGAAAAAAAAAAAATTTGACGAGAGTAAAAAGGGGTAGACATTAAGGGGATATGATGTGTTGTGCTTGGTGTCTTTAAGTATGATGTCATGGATAACTTTGATGTGTGCATGATAGGATTTTTGTGTTTATATCTCTGATGCTCTGAATTATCTATCTTTGTCTTATCTCAGAAATTAATTGTCTTGTTTTGTTTCTTTGTGAGTCAGGAAGTTCGATTATTACTTTCTTTCATGGATAAAGGAAAAAGACCGGTCGAAGAGGGAATTAATACCCGAGAGGAACCCTGGAGAGCTTTAGTTAATGCCCCAGCTTGGGCAGAAATAGATGCTCTGGGAATTTGGGATAGAAAAGAGGGGGAAAGTGATTTGGATTACACTCGACGAATGGAAATGATCTACAAAAAGTCCAAACTAGTGTATGAAAGAATAATGGAGGAGGAGATGATTGCACTGAAAGAGAGGAGTGACCAGTTTCACCTAGAGATTGACAGAAGGGTAAGAGCAGTGCAAACTGAGGGTCGGGACGGAGTTGACGTTCCAGAACCTAGTGGGGCAAGGAGAGATAATAATGAGGAGGTTGTTCCCGTAGTAAACCCAAACTCAGTGCCATTTATAATCTTCGATGAGCTGGATTTCGAGAGGGATCCCGAGGAGGATCCAGAAGAGGACCCGGAGGAGGACCCCGATGAGGACCCAGAAGAGGAATTTGAGGAGGATTTCGAAGGAAATTCTGATGAGGAGCAGGGAGAATTCATGGAGGAGGATTCTTTAGGAGTGGTAGAAGAGCCTGATGAGGATAACTTAGGGGATGGATATAATGCTGATGAGGAGGGGGAACTAGCTGATAGAGATGGAATGTTGAGTGATAATGATAGCGGGGTAATTATTCTAGGGGGTTGGCCGGTGAGGCGAGAGGATCTCATGAGTGAGGAAGAGAGTGAAATCATGATGTGGGAGGATATCTGTAAATGCTATAATGACGGTACCTTGGGAATTATACCGAGAAATCCAGAAGTTAGATCTAGAAATTGTTAATCACTATCAAGTTGTTGAATATTTGGGAGCAATGACTATACAACCGACTTTGTTCGAAAGAATTATAGAAGCACAACAAGAAGATCCCGAGATAATCGAGTTAATCATTCGAGTTCAAAGAAAAGAGACAGAAGCGTTCGAAGTGGGTGAGAAAGGTGAACTAAGAATGAACGGGAGATTGTGTATACCAGACAACACAGAGTTGAAAAAAGAGATTTTGAAGGAAGGACACCAAGGAATGTTTCACTTACACCCTGGTAGAGATAAAATGATTGAAGAATTAAGGAAATTATTTTGGTGGAAAGGTATGAGGAAAGATGTAGCTGATTTTGTATCTCGATGCTTGATATGCCAGAAGGTGAAATTTGAAAGGCAGAAGAGTTCTGGACTACTTCAACCACTAGAAATTCCTGAGTGGAAATGGGATTCCGTATCCATGGATTTTGTAGTTGGATTACCAAGAACGCAACGAGGAAATGACACAATTTGGGTAATAGTTGACAGATTGACCAAAGTTGCAAGGTTCCTGCCAATAAAGGGAACATGGTCAGTAAAACAATTGGCTGATGCTTATGTTCGAGAAATTGTAAGATTACATGGAGTACCGAGAACAATTGTGTCTGACAGAGACCCAAAATTTTTGTCTCGATTTTGGGAAAAGTTGCAAGAAGCATTCGGATCGAAGCTATGTTTAAGTACCGCATTTCATCCGGCTACTGATGGCCAAACCGAAAGAACCATCCAGACATTAGAGGATCTTTTGAGATGTTGTATTCTTGAATTTGGTGGTTCATGGGAACAGAAATTGCCTTTGATAGAGTTTTCATACAACAACAGCTATCAAACCAGCATCAAGATGGCACCAAACGAAGCCTTATACGGGAGAAAATGTCGAGTGCCGTTATGTTGGGATCAGATGGACCGAAATGTGCCAGAAGGACCAGATCTTATCCAAGACTCTATTGATAGCTTGAGGGTAGTGCAAGAGAATATGAAGGCAGCACAAAGTAGACAGAAGAGTTATGTAGACAACCGTCGCAGAGCTTTGCAATTTGCTGAAGGTGACAAAGTATTTCTAAAGATTTCACCAACGAAAGGAGTCCAACGCTTTGGGATAAAAGGGAAATTAAGCCCTAAATTTATCGGACCCTTTGAAATTTTGAAAAGAGTAGGGGAGGTGGCATACGAACTAGCTTTACCCCCGGGTTTAGCTAGAGTTCATAATGTATTCCATGTTTCTCAGTTGAGAAAGTATATCCACGATCCATTCCATGTGTTAGTTCACGAACCCCTCCAAATTGATGAAAACCTAGCTTATGAAGAAAGACCAATTAGAATTTTGGATCGTCAAGTGAAAGAATTGAGGAATAAAAGAATACCTCAAGTTAAAGTGCTATGGTCGAACCATCATGTCGAACAAGCAACTTGGGAAAGTGAAACTGATATGAGAGAACGCTATCCCCAGTTGTTCATTTAGGTTCAAGTTTCGGGACGAAACTATGTTAAGGTGGGAAGAGTTGTAACAGACCGTTTTTCTTAATCTTAAATATTTTGACAAATTCAATAATCTTTTCGTTTTATTATTTTCTTTTTAATGCCATTTCGAAATTTTATTCCAATCGTTTTTAAATTCTCGATTTTCCTTTATATAAAATTTATTTCTCTTAAAATAAATTACCTAAATATTAAAGTCTAGCTAAATTACCTACAATAACTTAATCTTTTTATTTCCTATATTAAAAATAAAAAAAAATATAATAATAATAAAAAAAAAAAGAAAAAAAAAAATCTAAAAATCTGGAAGTTGGCGGCAAGCAATGCTAGGTGGCCTAAGTTTAGTTAGTCTTATCTTTAGATAAAACCAAGAAAGTAAAAAAAATCTTGGAGTTAAAAATTAATTACTTGCCCATGAAGGATAAGGAAAATTATAATAATAAAAATTTTCAATCTTAGCCTATATAACCCAAGCAAACCGTGGGTAAGGAAAAAAAAAATTAAGAGAAGAAAAATAAGAAAAATTACTCTCAAATAACAAATTATTCCTAAAAAAAATTCTAAAAACCCTAGAAAAATTCCTAAAAATTCTCAAAAATTTTCTAATAATAGTATTTAGTGTTAATTATAGAAATTCAAAGGGAGGAAGCAAATATTGTGGCTAAAAATTCTACAACAAAAGAAATTGGTTAATAGTAAATTATTAAAGGTATAAATTCTTACATATATTTATTTACATGAAATTATGCCCATAAATTTTTATATGTGTTTATTATATTTAAATTTCATTTTCTGCAAATTTTGGTGAATTAATTCGTTGTAATTTAATTTATATGATTTATTCTTTGAATTGCCAAAAACCGCAAAATCTGAAATAATTTAAATTAAAATAGTAAATATTAATATTTTTAAACGAAATTTTTTCTGTACATATATATATATGAGATATATATTTTGTATTAATTTCGTGAAATATTATTGAGTATAAATATTATTATTAATTTTTTC
The DNA here is from genome assembly GCF_026212465.1 of Amaranthus tricolor. Lineage (NCBI taxonomy): Eukaryota > Viridiplantae > Streptophyta > Magnoliopsida > Caryophyllales > Amaranthaceae > Amaranthus > Amaranthus tricolor. The sequence continues at coordinate 16,880,664 of NC_080060.1, read as the reverse complement.
TAAAAAAACAAACCGCAAAATCTGAAATAATTTTAATTAAAATAGTAAACATTAATATTTTTAAACGAAAATTTTTCTGTACATATATACATATGAAATATAAGTTGTGTATTAATTTCGTGAATTATAGTTGAGTATAAATATTATTATTAATTTTTGCTTAAAAAACGCATAAAATAAGAAAATTCATAAATTGGTTAAAAATAAATAATTCTGGAAAAAAAAAATAATTTTTTTTAGTGTTACTGTATTTTCATTTCATTTAAATTATTTTTTTTGTAAAATTTTGTGATATTTAAATTTTAAAGAAATAAATTAATAATCTAAATTGTTATTGTAGGCAAAAAGAAAGAAAAATGAAAATAATAATTAAAATTAATTTATTTTGGTGAATAAGAATATACGCCAACTCAATTAATAATAAGTTATTTATTTTAAAATATTTCATGTAGATTTTAATCTTAAGGAAATTAATTATTCATGTATTAAATCTAAAAATAAGTTATTAAGAAAATAATGAAGCATAATTGAAATTTATTTATAAATAAATACTAAAGACCCATTTAGTTTTGATTTTAATAATAATAAATGATTATTTGTATGTAAGTCGTAATGAATTTATTTCTATTGTATGTTATTGTAATGTTGCATTTATATGAAAACAGTAACATGATAATAAAAAGGCTTGATAGTAAGGAAATGCCGAACCATGCTTCCGGCATGTAAAAAACGTGGGACGTGTTTTCCGGCACGTAAAATACGGCGAACACAGTAAGGTTGTTTAACCTGATCTGTGGCTCGAGCAACATTGTACTGGAGGAGTGACGACTCCCACTAAGTTAGGGGTTTTGGTCTACCTCACCCTAACAGGCCCTTACATATATCAAACAAAGATCATATGTGTTGCATTCATTAAATAAGTAATCGGATTCCACGCCCTAACACTCAAGCAGAAGTGTTAGTAAATCACGCCCTGGTACTCAAGCAGAAGGACCAGAAGTTATATATATATAAATGAATCTAATATAAAAATGAATTCCCTATAATACATAAGATACCTTGCATATTATTTATTGCAATGCACTTATTTTTGCTTATTACTTAATTGTCGTGCATATACTATCCATACTTGTATAGTTGCGGTAAGTTTTTATACTCGGTTTTTTTTAAAGCTGACCGATTTCCATCGGCTGTTCCCATATTTCGGGAGCAGATGCTGCAGGTAACTTTACATGAAGTTATTAAGAAGCTATAGTATTGTCTGTGTGATGTTAGTATATATGTAGTTTATATTACGGGTATGTAAAAACGATAATTATGTATTAAAGAAAGATGTAATACGTAAAATTATATTTTAATGATTTAAGTTTTCTTTGTTTTTATTGAAAATTCTGTTTTGTCTTATTTGTTTTTTGCAATAATCACGGTACGATAGACTTCCGCTTAGCATTACCTACTATTATATTATTGTAAACCTAAATTCGAAAAGAACGCTCCGTTACACAAAAAGTCTTCCGACGCTTTCCAATTTGCGGTACAACCCCAATTTGAAGGTGAAGTTGGCTAATGTTGTTTGCAGTTCAAATGGAGGCAGAGATAACATTATGGATGCAACGGTTTCCCCAAACACTGTGCCATTGGATTTTGATGCCCCTGAAGTAATGCAATCGAAAATTGTAGTAGATTTAATGCTAGAAGGACATAAATACTCAAGTAAACGCCCTTTTAAACCTGTGAAAATTACTTCATATATGATTAGTGAAGAAGTTCAGTTTTGGAGCACTGCAGTTATTTGTTTTTTTTGGGGGGCAAACCCACCACTTCATGTGATTGAAGGATTTGTGAAACGTATTTGGAAAAATCTCAATGTTCACAAAGTTGAAATGATTGGGAAAAGAGTCTTCCTAGTCCATCTTCAAACTACCCAAGATAGCGATACGGTGTGTAAGATGAATGGAATAGTGTTTGATAGGAGACATTTGGATTCATCTATTAGCAAAGAAAGTTTAAAGACAGTGCCACTCTAGATCAAAATGCCAAATTTGGATGTCAAGTATTGGGGAGACGAGAGTCTAGGTCTTATGCAAGCATGGTTGAACCGGTTCTAAGGATTGATTGAGTTATTTCCGATATAGATAGGATGATGTACCCTTGAGTTATGGTGGACCTTGACCCTGAAGAAAAAATTCTTAATGAAGTTAAGTTTGAGAATGAAAAGGTTGAATTGGTTTCACAAAAAGTAAAGTACACATGACTGCCTATCATGTGCACTAAGTGTCATTGTATGGAGCATAAAGTGGAGTAATGTAGCACCGCAGTTACTAGACTGTGGATCCCAAAGAAGAAGCCTAGGAAAGTAGTAGATGATGAGGGGTTTGTGCGGGTAAGTGTAGTGGCTCACAGACCACCATTAGTGAGCTTAGTGCAGCCAAAATCTACAAGTCTAGCCAGGTCTAATACTACACCAAAGAAACACACTTCTCACAATAACCAATATGTTGAATCACAAAAGACACCATCTCTAGACTCTCAATAGCATCTTAATTGACCGAATGATCAGATGCAGCTTGTGGCTACACAAAGCTTTTTTTCTATCCTTGAGGATAATAGAGGTGATAAAGTGATAACAACAAATAAGGCACTAGGGGCCAACCCTATTTGTTTAAATGAATAATATCCTTTGTCGAAACATTCGGGGTCTCAAGAAGGCTTGGAAACAACAAGAGTTAGCAACATTCATTGTGAATCACAATGTGAGCCTTTTGGATTCCTAGAGACTAAGGTAAAGAGGAATGCATTGGGTCCTCTTTATTTTCGACTTTGTAACAACTGATGTTTCACTCAAAATCGTGCTTGGCATAATAGAAGTCGGATTGTTGTGGGTTAGAAAGGGAAGGAAATAAAGGTGAATATTCTCGAATGTAGTAGTCAATTGATCCACTTAAAGGTACATCCATTTAATGGGAACATCTTTTTCTGCTTCTTTGTTTATAGAGCGATAGCTCCAAAGGAAAGAATGCATGTCTTTCAACAAATGGAATAACGTTAGTACTCATATGTGTAGTCCTTTGATAGTACTAGAAGACTTCAACTGTGTCGCTAGGATGGATGAACAGATAAGTCATGAAGCTAGATTCCAAGAAACAACTCATCTTTGGAACTGTATGTTCAATTGTAGGGTTCTTGAAATCAAATTTAGTGGTCGGTTCTTTACTTGGACAAATAAAAGAGTATGGAAAGGTAGAGTCATGTGTAAGCTTGACAGAGTGCTTGGAAATCAAGAATAGAATAATTCCTTTGCTGATGCAGAAGTCATGCTTTTACCTAAAGGTGACTATAATCATTCTCTTATGCTAGTGAGATTCATCAAGGTAAACTCTGGTAAAAAACTCTTTCGTTTCTTCAACATGTGGACACACAGTGATAAGTTCCTAGAGGTGGTTCGAAACAAATAGAATAAGCTTGTGCAGGGGATCTTAAGTTTTCAAATTCACCGGAAGCTACATAATCTGAAGAGGGTTTTGAAGGAATCCTTTTATACCGATCATGGCAAGATCTCTAATAGTATCACTACCTAACAGTTGGATCAGGTTCAAAATCTCCTACACTATAGCCCTTCAGATGCTGATTTGGTTGACTAAGAAAGTATGTTGCTAACTCAAGTGCAAAAGTTGAAGGAGGTTATTCTCCTACCTCAGTTAATAGGCTAAACTCTCTTGGCTACAACATGGAGACAATAACACCAAATATTTTCACATTTGCATCAAGCAAAGAAGAAGCCAAAACAAGATCAATACTCTCCACTTAAATGAAGGCATCACATTAGATGTTTGTAAGACGGACTTCAAAATTTTTATGCTAATCTCTATTGTTCTTCAATGTTTAATAGAAAGAGAATTAATATGCACATCATCCGAATGGGTCCATTCCTCACTAAGACTTAAAGGGATATATTGAACCTTAATTTTTCAACTTTAGAAATTAAGGAAGCCCTTTGGAGCATTCCGATTGATAAAAGCTTAAGCCTAGATGGTTATAATAGTGGATTCTAATGGAGCAGCTTGGCCTATAATTGGTTCAGATATAACTAAAGCAATCGAAATGTTCTTTGACAGTGGCAGGATGCTCAAAGCTTGGACAATGACGAAAATTACTCTCATCCCTAAGAGCACCGATGCTAATACTCCATGTGACGTTCGTCCGATTTTATGCTGTCATGTTCTATAAAAATGTATCATGAAGCTCATTTGTGCAAGGCTCCATACAGTGCTTGATCATATGATTAGCCCTCCTCAAGGGGCCTTTTTTGTAAATCTAGTATCTTGCACAACATACTTTTCTGCCAAACTTGAATAGCCACTACGGTAGGAAAAGTTGTTCTCCGAGTTGTTTGATTAAAGTTAATTTGACAAAAGCTCATGATACTATATGGAACGAGATTTCATTCCGGATGTTATGTCTGCTCTCAACTTCCCTAAACACTTTTATCAGATTAACATGGCCTACATCTTTACAACCAGCATTCTTTGGTGATCATTAGCACACCCCTTGTGGTGTAAAGGGAAGTGAGGCAAGGTGACCCTATGTCTCCTCTGTTGTTCATTATTGGGACGGAATATTTTTCCCGAATTCTTCGTATGGCTAGCACAGATCTAGGTTTTTCTTTTCACCCTCAGTCTAAAACTATCAAATTACGTCACTTATGCTTTGATGATGACTTATTGCTAATTTGCAAGGGTAATGCTTATTCTATTAGGATTCTTCGCCAAGGTCTTGATTTGTTCTCTAATTCGTCATGTATCATTGCTAATTTTAGTAGTTTGCTTTGTATTTGGTAGGCACCCCTCATGTTATTAAGAACCAAATTGTGCAGGAGCTTAACCTCCCTTTAAGCACTTTGCCTTTTTAATACTTGGGTGTTCCTCTAACGTAAAGGAGAATTTCTATAGCTGGATGTGATATGCTAGTCGAGAAAATGACTAGTAGAATCAGGTCATGGCAAGCCAGGGGGTTATCTTATGAAGCTAGACTACAACTGGTAAATTTTGTGCTTGCTAATGCCTTAAGCCATTGGTGTCAGCTGTTCACCCTTCCCAAGAAAGCCTTGAAGCATTTCAAGGCATTTAGAAATTATTATACATAAATAATATAATCGTTACAAATAAATTAAATAAAAGTTAAGAAAGAGAACTATGAATAATAATTTTTAAAAAATCACAACAAAGAAAATTGAATAATAAATAACAATAGTTACACATTATTAGAACATAATTGTTGATTACTCATGCTAAGCACGAGCTATTTAATAATCGCTATATATTAAATGTATGTATGTAAATATTAGTTGACTATCCGTATTAAACATAATATACAAAAAGTTATTTTATCAAAAATTGAATAGACTATAAATACTCTAACGTATATAATGGAGTAGATATACAAGAAAAATGCATGGATAAATACTTATTTTGATTTTTAGTTTAAACAACTTATACAAAATGAAAATAAAGAGTACTTGTAAAATAAGAAAAATATATTCTTGAAAAACCCAAAACACAAAGTTTCTTTCTCTTTTTGACGTTCAAACAAAAAAATAATTTCTTACCAACTTCAACTTATCTTTTAAGAAAACCTCTCGTTGAGATACCTTAAACTCCTATACTATATTTAGTTTTTTAACACTTTTAATTATTCAAATTCAACTATACTATAAATATACTCCCTTCATTTAGCCAATTTAGTTTTTAAAATTATTCCTAACACTCTTAATTTGAATTATTCCAAATATATGAATTAAATCATAGTCAATTGAGATCCTATTTGATTCGTCATAATGCAATTTATTAATATCTTTTTATAATTTATACTTATGCACAATAAGATGCATTAGGACATAGATTAATATATTTGAAAATGTGCACAAACTAAGTGAGACAAAGATAGCGAAGTCATCATATCATATCATACAATAATCTAAAGAAAAACTCCTTAATTTTAAATGAGTCTTTTCAATGACTGAGTACTTGATGAAATATAATGAACTTAAATTATTGATATATTTTAACGAATTTCCACATAGTAATATTTGTATATGTAAAGAAGAATTCTAACATAGAAAAATTATCAAATTACAATTTTATCTCATTTGCCTTTCTCTTTTCTAGAAGACTTTTTTTTTTGAACACAACATTTATTTCTGGGTGTTGATAAATAGGAATGGTGTATGAAAGTCATAATCTTGTAAATGACGACATTTTATATGCCTTCACTTTGCTGCTTACCTCATTTGATTAATTTTAAGCCTTTGAGTTACCCATTTCATTTTTAATCGGAAAAATTGATATTAATAATCAAACATTTCATCCATCCGTTGTGAATAATCCCACATTTAGATTATTTTTTAATAATCCAACCTTTGTCTTTAGTTTGCTAGCACTATCTTTTATTTTTTTTTAATAATCTAACATTTGCCCTTAGTTTGCTATCAGCATACCCTATTAGTATGCTGACCGAAAAAAAGTAAAAGGTTGGATTATTAAAAAATAATCTATAGGTGAGATTATTCACAGCAGATGAATGAAAGGTTGGATTATTAATATCAAAATTTCCTTTTTAATAATAATAAGTTTATTTATTTTTGTTTGACCTCTTTTTGTCTTTGCTTCGTAATAGTTATAGAACATAAATATTTTTGCAGTTAGTCACTTACTCGATCAAGTTATTTATCAACCGCATTTAGTAAACATTTTAGTATATAGAATGATGACTAATAATATACAGTATAAATAAAGAGGCATGCCTAATTTAGAAGTAGAAAATATCACAATTTTTTGTATTAATATATAGAAGATAAATCTTTAATAGAAAATTTATTTTCAATCACATATAATATTCCAACACATATAAAGGGAGGAAAATTTGTTTTCAATCTTATTAAAATCACATATATTATTTCAATTGGTATAAAGATATAAATCGCCTTAATCTTAAATAGGCAAAATTAATAGCCATATAGAATTGCCATAGCATTCATTAATGTATAGTAATCTTGTCCTGGAAACTACAATAAAGTTATAAGAAAGTGTGAAAAGCTAATTTGAGCGGAAAATTTTTTTACCAGAGGCCAACACGTGTCATTAGGTAGTCTTTGTTTTAGTATATAGAATGAAATGATGATTTATGAGGGTGAATATTTGATATTCATTTAATATATGGCAAATTTTCAAATTAATAAATCACTCGATTATCTGGGTGAATATTTGATAGAAGTATTCAATAAATATAGCAAATTTTGAAATGGGCGGGAATTTTTGTTTTGTTAATGTGACATGTGTTCCAAAATGGTTTGTGTATATATTACTCTGCTATTCATCCTAATATAGTCCTATATTAATTTAAAAGCCGGTGCAATACATAAAGTTTTGTATAGAGATATAATATAAAATAAAATTTTTGAGAATAATGCAAGAAAAAACTCTTTTATTTATGAAAATTATGTAAATACTAAAGTAATACATTTGATAAAGTTCTAAGTCATTATTTGCTATTTTCCAACTTTTTTATCAACATTTATGATTACGATGATAATTTAAATGAAAATATTTTCAAAAATAATTCCTTACTTAGTATAAGTTATGTTTTTTTGAAAATGATTTACTTAAGATTCATATTTAGATATAAAGAATTAATGTAATAATATTTACTTACCCAATTAAACTTTAACTTTATTTAGGAAAAGAAATTGTCACACAATCATTTATATTCCTCTCAAATAAATACATTTAGTAAATCTCTAAAAAGTCGTCATGTGTTATTGTTCAGTTTTTAATTAATATGTGAAATTCCACGTGGTAACCTCGAGATATTGGGTTTTCACGTTGTAACCAAAACTTTTTAAAAATCCACATGATAACCCTAAGGTTTATCAAATTTTTTCTCTATTACCTTTTTACATAGAAAACGTTTGAATTAAAACGTTAATTACAAAGCTTAAACCTTATTGTATGCCTTTTTATTCGTTTCATCATATCTAATTGCATCAATTTCATAAATTGATAGTAGAACAGAATTGAAAAAACTAGGGTTCGAACTTGGGGGGAAAATGTAATTTGAAGGAAAGATAGTAGAGTTCGGGTTTATATTTCAGGAAAATTTATGAAACTGATGCAATTTGATCTTGTAAAATAAATAATTAGGCGTACATCAAAGTATAAGCTTTGTAATTAACATTTTCAAATATTTTCTATATATGTAAAAAGGTCATGGAGAAAGAATTTGGTAAACCTCAGGGTTACCGCGTTTTTAAAAAGCTTTGGTTACCACGTTGAAAACCTAATACCTCAAGGCTACTATGTGGAATTTTCCTATTAATATTTATTATGATTATGATTTATGATATAATGATTATAATTATGATATTATACTTACTCAATTTAACTTTAAATTTATTTAGGAAAATAAATTGTCACGGTATTAATTGTAGTCCTATCAAATTAATATATTTGGCAAAACTCTAAAAAATCGACATGTGTTATCTTATATTTTTTTTATTAGTATTTATGATTATGATGATATGATGATTATGATTATGATATAACACTTACTCAATTTAATTTTAGATTTATTTAAGAAAATAAATCGTCACACTGTCAATTATAGTCATATCAAATTAATACATTTGGCGATACTTTAAGAAGTCGTTATATGTTATTTTTCAGTTCTTTTATTAGTATTTATGATTATGATTATGATTATGATTGTGATTGTGATTATTATAATTATGATATGATGATTGTGATTATGATATAATACTTACCTAATTTAACTTTGAATTTATTTAGGAAAATAAATTGTCACACAATCAATTATAAACCTATCAAATTAATACATTTGGCAAAACTCTAAGAAATCGCCATGTGTTATTTTCCAGTTCTTTTATTAGTATTTATGATTATGATTATGATTGTAATTAAAATAATTATGATTTATGATATGATGATTAAGATTATGATATAATACTTACCTAATTTAACTTCGAATTTTTTTAGCAAAATAAATTGTCACATAATCAATTATAGTCCTATCAAATTAGTACATTCGGCGAAACTCTAAGAAATCGCCATATGTTATTTTTCAGTTTTTTCATTAGTATTTATGATTATGATTATTATTATTATAATTATGATTTACGATATGATGATTATGATTATAATACAATACTTACCTAATTTAACTTTAAATTTATTTAGAAAAATAAATTGTCACCCAATCAATTATAGTCCTATCAAATTAATTCATTTGTTGCTATGTGTTATTTTCCAATTTTTTTATTATTATTTATGATTTGACTTGGCATATTTTTCGTCATTTTTTCTTTTGAAAATTCCGATGTATATTATAAAAGGAAGGAGAAACAAAAGACTGAAATAGATGAGACTAAGACGGCTAGCATAAAATCTCTAATTTTGCATAATTAAAAAATTGTAAAATGTTGATATTAATGATATTTGTATCTAAACAAATTAAACAAGATTTCACTTGACAATGTTATAATTTATAGATTAAGAATAAAATACAAATCATTAATGATTGATGAACAGTGTCAAAAGTCAAATAGGACTTTTAGGGCGAATAGCACAAAGTATTAGTTTTGTATATAGAAATAATTTAGATAGATATATAGATTATTTATGTTTCTTAGGAGCCAAAGCAATTACCGCCTATGTTATAATGTAATGACGAGTATCAGCAATAAAAATCTTTATTAAAAAATATTTTGTGCATTAGTTTTAGATTCAGGATTCTCTATTCAAAGTCATCAACTATGTTAGGTACTTTCCATGAAGAAATATATTTTTTTGGTTCAGTTATTAATAATTTGGTTAAATATGTTATGGACTGGTCAAACATTTTATACACATGTATATTTAAGTTTCCATTCATAATTCAATCTCATAAAAAGCCAAAATATACCGCCTATTTTAATAATCTAATTATGAGTCAAATTAGTAATTAAAAACTTTAGTTAATTGAGGTAATCTTGCGGTAAATTGACCAGATTTTTGCATCAATTTAATTATGGCAATGTAGACCAAAAGTTCTAATTAGTTTAGTAGTTGACTAGGTAAATACCCTTGCTAAGAACGGTATCATAATAATTTTTTGTGTAAAACTAAAGTATCAATATAAAATATAAACATTATATATATATATATATATATATATATATATATATATATATATATATATATAGGGGAGGGATCCAATGAGAAGGGGTATGAAAATGAGAAGGGTGAGAAGGATTTTGAGCCGTCGATTTCTCAAAGATCTAATGGTCTAGATATCAAGCCGGAAAAAATAGGGCAAAAAAAAAAAAAGCCGGAAGAACACAAGCGCCTTCTCTCTTCCAAGCTATACTCTTCGAAAAACCTTCAAAACCTTCGAAAAACCTTCGAAAAACCTTTGATTTCTTCTGCGAAATCTTCCTCTTCTATTGAATTAAGGTATGCAAATTAGAAATTTACCATTTTATAGTTTTTATTTTTCGATTTGTTTTGATTCATTTTTTAGTTTTCGTTTTCTTCTGCGAAAATTTCCTCTTCTCTTGATTACTTAGTCTGTCAAAAATCTTTACTTGTTTTCGTTTTCTTATGTGTACCTTTTACAAATTCAGATTTGTTTTGATTGATTTCTTAGTTTTTCATTTTCGTTTTCGATTTAGTATCTTCAAAACTGAGAGTCAGATTTTCATTTTCGTTTTTCTTTGTTGATTTTGATTTACAGACTCAGATCTTGATGTGAATCTTCTTGTTGATTTTGATTAACAGACTCAGATTGAGATACTATGGAAGATTTACAAAAAGTGCTAAATGTGGAAGATTCACCAAAAACTTCCAACAATGAAAAAGAATTGTCAGAAGGTAATGTTATTATGTTCTTCAAAAAAAAAATACTAAGTTATGATTGTGCATATTTTGATTTCGTTTTTTTGTAATATTGAAAATCTTTGTTGCCAAGGTGAATGCTACTATGTTCTTAAAAAAAGATACTATGTTGTGATTAAAAGTTACTATGACGATGTATAGCTACTGCCTTCTTTTTTAATTTTGGAAAAACTTTGGATTGTTATACAGGGACTCAAACTCCAAGAACTATTACACAAGTTACCCCAAATGGTTCAACCCTGTGGATTCCTCATTGTGAGTTTGATAAAAAGCCATTTGTTGGTATGGCTTTTGAAAACTTAGAGAAAGCCTTAGATTTTTATGGTAAATATGCTGAAATTTGCGGTTTTGATATACGTTCATCTACTACCTACAAAAAAAAGGGTATTGTTTTTTTAAAATATTTTGTTTGTAGTAGGGAGGGTATTATAAAACCTAACCCTAAGAAAAGTGCAGATGTTGTTGCACGTTATAAGAGATCAACCAAAAGAATTGGTTGTAAAGCTAGATTGATTTTGAAATATGACATAGCGAAGAGAACATACCATGTTTTAAAATTCGAAGAGGCGCACAATCATTGTCTAGTTAGCCCTACATCGCGTCAATTTTTATTGGGTAATAGGAAAATGACTTTGTTGCACAAAAATTTCATATCTAAGAATGCACGGGTTAATATAGGACCGGTCAAATCCTTTAGATTGTTTAAGGAAAATGTCGGGAGTTATGAGAATGTGGGAGTGACAATGCAAGATTTTAAGAATTTCCATAGGGATTTGAAAGCATATATCAAAGGAGATGATGGGAAGATGTTGATCGAGAATTTTATCAGAAAAAGAGATATTTACACGGGGTTTTATTTTGATTATGCTTTAGATGAGGAGGACCACATATCACGTTTATTTTGGGCCGATGCGATAAGTAGAAAGAATTATTGTTTATTTGGAGAAATGGTTACTTTTGATTGTACTTATAACACCAATAAGTATAGCATGGTTTTAGCCCCTTTTACCGGAGTAGATCATCATAAGTCTTGTATTACATTTGGTATAGGTTTATTAGCTAAGGAAGATAGTGAATCTTTTGAGTGGTTATTTAGAACTTTTTTACATTGTATGGGGGAGTGTATGCCAACATATTTGATAACTGATCAAGACCCTGCAATGAAAATTGCGATTAAAAATGTATTTCCACACACAATACACAAACTTTGCATGTGGCACATCATGAGTAAAGTGACTGATAAAGTTGGACCGGAATTGAACAAAAATGAAGATTTTTTGAAAGAATTAAATGGGTGTGTGTGGAATATTGATCAAGAAGAAGATGAATTTGAAGAAAAATGGGAGGGAATTATGACCAAATACAATCTTCAAACAGATAAATGGTTTACTAGTATATTTAGTATACGAGATCAATGGATACCCGCATATTTTAGGGATATCCCATTGGGGGGGATTTTGAGAACTACATCCCGATCGGAAAGTGTTAATAGTTTCTTCAACCATTTTTCAAACCCTCACATGACACTTGTTGAATTTTATATGAGTTATGAAAGTGCAATGGATGCACAGAGGTACAAACAAGATAAGCTCAATGCTGAATCACTTCACACAAACCCACAATATAAAACACCATTGCCGATTGAAAAACATGCCGGTGAAGTCTATACTAGAAAAATTTTTTTTCTTTTTCAAAATGAAGTTTATAAGTCTTGTTTCAAAACTTATATTCAAAGTATTGAAAAGAATGAAAGTGTGGAAAGTATAACTGTTTTGGACTCAACGGTAAGTAAGATGTACAAGGTGAATTTTATACTGGGAAGTTCGATTGACGAGTTGAAGGTAGATTGTGATTGCAAGTTATTTAAACGGATAGGAATATTATGTTCCCATGCGATTTGTGTTATGAGTGCAAGACAAATAACACAAATACCAAAGCAATATGTTTTAGATCGTTGGACGAAGCTAGCATTAAAGAAGCCTATTTTTGATTTGCATGGGAATCTGATTGAAGAGAGCAAAAAGTGTAACAACGTGGGGAAGTTGTTGGGGGAAGTTTGGTGTGAAATATTCAATTGTGTAGGTTTAGCTCAACGGAGTGAGAGTGATTTACAATCACTTTTACAAAACCTAAAAGATATTAGTAGAAAATTGGAGAAAAGTGATGATGTGAGGGTGGACATTACTAAAGAGCAACAAATCGAATTGTTAGTAGGCACAAGTTCATCTTCGACAATGGAAATACAAAACCCAATCCAATCAAAGAACAAAGGAAAAAGGCAAAGAATAATTGGGGAAAAGGAACAAACTATTGAGCAAAGCAAGAAGCCCAAAAGAAAGTGCAAAACTTGTGGTAAATTTGATTATCATGATAGTCGAAATTGCCCATCAACAAAAGATACCCGACTTAAGGTATAAAATATATATAATTTGCTTATATTATATTGTATCCTTATTAAATAGTTTGATTATGTAAATGAAAGTGCAAAATTTTTGTTATGCAGGAAAATTGATGCTGAAGAACAGATAGATAAAGAGATTATATTAAGATGACTATGGATAGCTACTGTCTTTTGTTTTGTAATTTTGAAAAATCTTTTGTTGCAAAAATGAATGCTACTATGTTCTTAGGAAAAGATACTATGTTGTTATTAAAAGTTACTATGACAATGTATAGCTACTGTCTTCTGTTTTGTAATTTTGAAAAAACTTTTGTTGCAAAAGTGAATGATACTATGTTCTTAAGAAAAGATACTATGTTGTGATTAAAAGTTACTATGACAATGTATAGCTACTGTCTTCTGTACATTTGACTGGTTATGCACACGGATGTTCTGCTGGATTCATAGCATCCTCCTTACTAGTGGATGCACAAAGGTTTAGGAACATCAGCTGTTACTGCAATTTTAGGATTCCTACATGCTGCTAAATTTGCCCATTAAACATGGCGGTTTTCTGGTCAATTGATAAACCTTTATTTTTTCTCACCCACTTCGACTTTACCGGCCTGAAACCATCCTCATTTACCAACAGATTAGGCCGGTGATTGGTTTGCTTGATGCCAACCCGACACTCCAATTCATGTGCCCAAATTGTTTACATTTGGAGCACCATAACGGGAGCCAATCATACTTGACATGCTGAGTTACCAAATAGGCATTGTGGTTCATCTATTTTTTTTATATGACATCTTTGCATCCAACGGTTTGATAACGAATGCTTCTTTATCAAATAGAATTCCGGTCATACTACATGCTCTCTCTTGTTCCTCTTATGAATTGAGTCTAACCAAGAAAACTCCTTAGTTTACCATACAGGGGGGCGGTTAGCACCAACAACATAGCATACCACTTTGTAATTACAACTCCTTTGTAATTTTGAAAAAACTTTTGTTGCAAAAGTGAATGATACTATGTTCTTAAGAAAAGATACTATGTTGTGATTAAAAGTTACTATGACAATGTATAGCTACTGTCTTCTGTTTTGTAATTTTGAAAAAACTTTGTTGCAAAAATATCAGCCTTGTACTTCATCTTGTACAACCTAAAGCCTAAGCCTAAGTGCCTGATTATCTACTATGTTCCATCAAATGTTTGTACAACTTAAAAATTCACAACTTCATCTTGTACTTCACATTAACGAATCTTTAATCTTCTGATAGAAACTTGTTTGGCAATGGAGCGTCTTTTATCTTTAAAATTGGACAGCTCTTCTAAAACTTTGGATCTTTGTTTGTTCAAATCAGATAACAATAAAGATCCGGCAATCTTAACTCTTGCCACATGTCTCAATGGAGCCTACATAAAAAGAAAATACATTTAGTTTGAATCTTTTAATTAGAATGTCATTCAAAAAAAATACATTTAAAAATAATATTAAGAAGAAAAATCGTAACTGCATTCAATATTGGACACTGGAAATCAACTGTTCCCTCGAAAAACAGCATGCTCATCATCATAAATACATCACTTTCAATGTTTGTCCTAGCAGTCATTTTCCAATCGGTGGGAACTCGTTCCATTTTCCATAATGGAATAACATGAGTAGCTTGCATCTTATCATCAAAAATTGTTGACAACAAATCTTTCTACAAAAGTTTCATTTAAATATTTATTAATAAATATTTCATAATCTTAGCAACATAGGCAAAAGGTTTTTCAGGATAATAAAATGCTACACATACCATAGTGTCACCGAGCTTTCTAATTTCTTCTTCTGAAACAGCAGTATGGTTCACATTGTCTATCCATTGAACCATTCTTAACTTCATATTCAGAAGAAGTAAGAAGTACTGACTGCCTTTCAATATCGGGACAACAATCTGTATATTATATATCACTGAATCAATAAATATATCTAAAAAAAAGTGACTGCACAAGTACTAACTACCTATTAATAGCTATAACAACTAAAATAGTGACTATATAAGCCAATCAATCATTAAAAAAATATCTTACCAGATCAAACTTAGTCAAATCAACTTGGTTGAAATCCACCCATTTGACCCAAGAATCACAAATTAAATCAATTTGTTCAGAACCACCATTATTATTAAAATCCAACAAAGCAAGCTGTAAAAAAAAAACAATGAAATAACTAAAAATAATTCAAAATAAAATAAAAGTAATTTAGAATAAAAATGACAAAAAACGTACACTAGAACTAGCACTAAAGAAGAACTTTTTTGAAGATTGCTTGTTCTTTTCATTTTCATTGAGCAATAAACACCAACAATCCACAACAGAAACATGAGTACACTTTGAGGGATCCCCAAGAGTATAAAACTCTTCCCTTTGAATCCTCAAATTGTCCTCATAATTAATGAGCAATTCACTGTCAAATAAAAAGGAATTAAATAAGTATAATAAAAAACAAAAATCACATAAAAAGAAAAACCAAAAAAAAAGACTCACCTATTGTCAAAACATTGATCAGAAACAAAACAATAGTCAACTGTTTCTTGAAGTAACGAACCAAGTTGTCTCATATATTTTTTGTTTGACTTCAGCAGATGTGAAACATATGTAAATTTATCATTCACACCTCTGAAAGGAATGGAACACTTAGCCCTGCCATGTATCAATACATTCTCATAACCATGGCTTTCAAAAACAGTGATATTATTTACAACATCATCATCACCCTCATCAGCAACATTATTTACAACATTATTTACAACTTGATCCAATTCAACCTCATCCACTACATCTACATCTACATCACCCTCATCAGCAACAAAAACCTCATTCACCATCCTGGGAATAGAGGTAACCCATTTAACCGTGTCAACTATCTCATCGATTGTATTGAGCACGGTAGGATTCATGAAAAAACTTTGGGTTTCAGAAAAAGGTGTGGATGAGGTAGAAGGAACATCAGGAAAAGGGACAGGAGGAGAAGAAAATGAACGTTTTTGTTCTAAAAACAACTTAATTTTCTGCATGTAAAACTCGGAGACAACTTGAGTGTCTCTCCTCATCAGCATCAGCAACTCACATATTTCCTACAAAAATAAGTAAAGATAAAGTTAAATGTTGTTCAAATTAAAAGTAACTATGTTCTTAAAATACTATGTTATGATTATTTTCCAAAAGTGAATGCTACTATGTTCTTAGAAAAAGATACTATGTTATCATTAAAAGTTACTATGACTGTGTATAGCTACTGTGTTCTGTTTTGAAATTTTGAAAAATATTTGTTGCCAAGGTGAATGCTACTATGTTCTTAGAAAAAGATACTATGTTGTGATTAAAAGTTACTATGACAATGTATAGCTACTGTGTTCTATTTTGAAAATTTGAAAAATGTTTGTTATACAGGAGAATGCTACTGTTTGATCATACTTACACTTACATACTTAAAATGCTACTGTGCATATCATTAAAATGTTATCATTAAAATGCTACTGTGTTTGATCATACTTAAAGATACAGGAGAATGCTACTTTGTTATCATACTTAAAATGTTTGTGATTAAAATGCTACTGTGTTTGATCATACTTAAAGATACAGGAGAATGCTACTGTGTTATCATTAAAATGTTTGTTATACATAAATAAGTAAGATCATACTTACATCCTCAGCTACTTGGCGTATTTCAGAATTACGCATTGCATTTAACGGCAAGTGAAACTCAATTTTATCTTCGTCTTGCACTGTTTGATCTCTGAAGGGTTCTGCATTTACACTTGGTTGACCAATATCAACGTTGTTCACCTTTAACCCAACAGCTTGACCATACTCAAAAACCATCGTCTGACTCACGGGATATGTACTCAAAATTAAACCACTGCCAAAATGATTAGCAGATGTTTCCTCCTTAATTCTTTTTGACACATCCTTATCAGTCCAATGAGAGATAAGGGGTAAAGAGGATGGCAAAGAGATATTCTTGAATTTCAAACGATGAAAATAAATTATTTCCAACAAAACAATGCATCCAGAAAAAAATTGCACCTTTCCTTTACGATATCTAACAACAGAGTCACAAAACTGATCAAGCACATACTTACACCAATTAAAAGAACTAATCTTATTCGAATCTATTATGGACTTTACAATCTTAAGGTCTATTGTTCTGTTTTGGGTTGGGGCTAAGAAAGAAGAAATAGCATGCAACACAAAAAGTTGCTTGAACTCATCCCCACCATCAATCATCCTAGGGATCATTCGTTCAAGCAATTCTAAAGGAATTGCTGCATTTGTATCTTCATAACCAAAAAAGGATCTAAATTCTTGTTTCAAGGGAAAATCAGGATTATACTTGTTCGCACACCTTGAAACTATATCTACATCATTGTTTGGGTTCAGAGGTAGACAAAAAACATCATATACATCATATTCAGAAATGGGAAAGCACTTGAAAGAGTCTATTGAAAACATACAACTACCGGGATCAAAACAATCTACAAGCCAACCAAGCATTGCAGATGGATTTCTACATAACTTTAAATCAAGAAGGCCACCAAAACCAATCTCTCTCACTGAGATTTTTTGTTTCTCAGTGAATCCCTTCATCAATTTGATCAATTGAGAAGGTCTACTTTTTGTCTGGAATGTAGATCTCAACCTGCAACAACAAAAAAAATATACAATGTTCTTAGAAAAAGATACTATGTTATCAATAAAGGATACTATGACTATGAATAATTACAATGTTGATGACCTGGAATACTTTGTTGGAATTACAATTTTGGAATTCAACATACCTTACAGACCTTTGTTGTACATTGTCAGTTTCCTCAGCTCTTCTCTTTCTTGTGTTGGAATTCAAATGTAAATTAGAAGTGGAGGGAATATCAACTGGAATACTGCGACCTCGTTGATGACCTGACTTCGAAGTTGACGAACCTCTTGTTTTTGCCATGACAACTAAAAAAAAAAGTGATAATCGAAGATTTAAAATACCAGAATTAAACCAAAAATAATATCAAAATGTCGAGACTAAAAAAATGAAAACATCGAAGTAAAGTCGCAGAACAAGATGAAGAAATTAACCCTAAAAATCGAATGAAAATGAAAAGTCGCAGAACAAGATGAAAATCGAAGTAAAGCAGAGTAATATCAAATAATATCAACAGAAATTAACCCTAAATATCAAATACCAGAGTAATATTCAAATAAACACCAAAAATCGAAGAAAATAAACCCTTAAATCAAGAACTGAAATACCTGAAATAAAATCCAAGAACGATTGAAGAACAATGAAAATGTCGAGATTCAAACGAAAGTAAAGCAGGATGGAACGGTTGAGATTCAAACGATTGAAGAACAAATAAAATCCAAGAAAAATGAACGGGAGGAAGACGAAAATTCTTGAGGATGGAACGCAAAGAAAATGTCGAGAAAGTAAAGTAGGAGAGAGAAAAAAAAAATTCTTTATATATTGAACCGGTTAATCAATAAAAAACCGGTTCAAATTACATGAAAAATCCAAATTGAACCGCGTGCAACTATGAAAAAATGCTAATTAAATCTGTCCGTTGATCAAAAAAATGAATGGTTTAGATTACTTCTCACCCTTCTCATTTTCATACCCCTTCTCATTTGATCCAAAATCTATATATATATATATATATATATATATATATATATATATATATACATATATATATATATATATATACATATATATATATATATATATATACATATATATATATATATATACATATATATATATATATACATATATATATATATATATATATATACATATATATATATATATATATATATATATATATATATATATATATATATATATATATATAGTGATGGCCACGGGGCGGGTTACCCGGAACCGGACCGGTCCCGAACAGCTTGGAAGCGGATCCGGAACCGGAACCGTTTGGGCCAGGTTGCGAACCACCCCGAACCGCGGAACCGTGAAATCGCCGGAAAAAAAGTTGCTGGAAACGTGAAACCGCCGGAAAAAAACTGCATGAACCGGACCTAAGAACCGCGGTTTGGAACCGAAACCGGTCCAACGGTTCCATGGAACCGGAATCGTGAAAAACTAGCCGTTTCTAGCCGTTGCAATTTTTTCTATAAATACCCACCACTTTCAATCATTTTCATTCACAACTCATCTCTTCTCCTACTCTCTCTACTTACTCTATCTACTTAATTCTTTAATTACGCGATTATTCTCTTAATTACAAAATTAGTCTTTTAATTATTTCTTAATTTAGTTAATTACGTAATTAGTCTATTAATTATTTATTTATTTCTTAATTCTATTATTATTACAATATTATCAATCATGTCTTTATTTTTGAAAAAATTCTCAAAAAAAGTTACTAAAGTGGCAAAATCATTGGGAGGTTCCAGCTCCTCCAAAAGAAAGGCCACTTCTACTCCGTCGGTATCAACAACACCTTCGATTAGTAATTATAATTATGAACCAAATTATCCAGAAGGGTACGACCCAGAATTACACAATTATGCAGAAGAAGTGGAAAGAGAAATACAAATTGATGAAGAAGAAGAAGAACAAGAAGAGGAACCAAGGACCCTTATTGGGATACATGTATCTCGACAGTCATCAACAAGATCACATGAAGAACAACTACAAGAACAACAACAAAGACAAGCTCGTGGTAAACGAGTCAATTTCCAAACTATCTGTTAGTTTTATAATTTTATTCTTCAAATTAATTAAATTTTAAATTATTTATTTATTTAATTATAGTTTTATAATTTTAAATTATTTATTTAGATGAAGATGAACCAGTAAGACAACCTTTTCCGGCAATGCCACCTCCTGGTGGTAGAGCTTTGTAGACTCAATTAGGAACGGGAACAGCAACAAGAGGGGGGATGAATTGTTGTTGTTACTAGTTTAAGCGTTTTTGCCCTGTTTTTGCGGAATTGAATAAAATAAATAAAGCTTAAACTTAGAGCGAAATAATTAAAAGAGACAAACGATTTTTACGTGGAAACCTTCTAAGCCTAAATAGAAGGAAAAACCACGACCCTACGGGATTTCTAAATTCTCCACTATGTTTAAGGCAACTCGTTACAATTACATTAAACATCTTACTTCACTCGAAGCGCATCAACTAGGCCAACTCTTCTCTCTTAAATTGCTTCACTCAAAGCAACAAACTTAGCTTCACTAAAAGCTAATTCTCACCACTAGCTTCACTAGAAGCTTTCTCCTTAGCTTTACTCAAAGCTAATCTCTTCTCTAGCTTCATTAAAAGCTATCTAATTTCCCCCTTAGACTCACCCGAGTCTAATTACAAATTTTCTCAAAAACCCTTACAAAGGATAAAAATTCTCTAAAAATAAAATCAATGAGTTGCACAAGAAAATATTATAAATTAATTGGCATTTTAAAAACAAAATTTTCTTGTAAAAATTTTCCCAAAATTACGTATGATTTAATGGCTCATACTAAGGCGAGTTTTGAAGAATAACCGAGTCCACTATTTATAGTGCTAAAATCCCTAAGAATAAGGAATATTCCAATCCATTATCCCATTATCAAAAGATCATGGGAGTAATGTGGATAAAGCAGCCATACGGTTATTTGATTAAGTCAAACCAGACAGAAATAACCGCTATCTTCTGTTCCCTTCAAGCAGCAGTTTCTTCAATAGTTGTTCCTGTTCCAGTACTAATTGCTAGAACGTGTTTGCTATAAATAGAAACGGTTATGCTTATTACAAACGGTTACTTGCTAACTTGTAGGTATAAGGACGGTCAAGAATGATAGCTAAGACCCATTCAACAACCACTAATTCTATTTTTAGTAAATCCAATATTTACTAAAAATAGATCCTAAAATAAAGGATCTTAGAAAATAAGGACGTTAATTCATTTTATTTAAGAAAAACGATTTGCCAATTAATTTAATAAATCACTACTGCAACAAATTAATTTTATTAAATACATTAACTAAAAATAATAATTAAAAATATAATAACCATAATTTTTAGTCAACGTAGGCTGACTCCAGTTCAGGAACAGTGTGCTGTCTCCAGACTTCAGTTTAGCTAGAACATCCAACTTGGGAACAGTAGATCTGCTGTCTCCATTTTACATCCCAAGCGATATACTTCTCCTAACATCAATTGAAACATTTTGACATGTACGTTTCCATAAGCTAAGGCATAGGTACTATCAACGATCATAATCATAATCGGATATCGACCTGCACAATCTCTAAAAACATGTTCGCTTAAATAAAGTGTAGTCATCATCAAAACTCAAGAGGTCCAACAAATTCCCCCTTTTTGATGATGACAAACTTTTAAACAAACTTAAAATAAAATTAGAGTAAAATCAATGTTGAAAAGCATGTTCGAGATTAAAACAACTCTACATTACTTAGTAAATTAACTCGTTACAATATAATTTACCAAGCATACATTAAAAACAAATTACTCTATTAATTAGAATTATTTAAAATAACTTAAGCATAATCAAAACATTGGAAGTAGTTTATAACTTAAGATTTCAAATAGAACTAAAACAAAACAAAACTTACCACACAAAACTTAAAGCACTGTAAGAACTTTTATCATAGCATTCAAGTAATCATCAGAGCATATAAATCATAACAATCAAAGTATGTATCTCAGTATGTATATCAGAGCTAAACTTATTACTAATCAAAGCTTAATTCAAATAAATCATCACATATAATCCAGTTCATATCAGAGCATGTATGAGCATGTATGCAGTAGTAAAACATATAGCATTCAGATCATAGAGCATAGCCACAGTCCTAATGTTCAACAGAATAAATGTATATCAGACTAAGCATACTCAAGCATTATTTAAGTTTGTGCTAAATATTCCCCCTTTTGACATCATTCAAAAAGAATTGGAGCAATCAAGCCACAGCACTAAACATATAGTTGTAGAAATACTAATGGATGATCGAATGCAACAAGAGGGGGGGGTGAATTGTTGTGTAGTAGGTTTAAGATTTTTGCCTCTAATTTTTTTGCGGAATTATATTAAGTAAAGGACAAAAACTTAAACTTAAAAACGAAAAGAAAAATAATAAAGGAGACAAGGATTTTTACGTGGAAACCTTCTTGGCCTAATAAGAAGGAAAAACCACGACCCCCCCGGGATTTCAAAATTCTCACTATGTTTAGGCAATTAGTTACAATTACACAAAACAATGTTTGCTTCACTTGAAGCTTCTCAATTCTCTAAACGCTTTACTCAAAGCTTCTCTACTTAGGCCTACTTCTCTTCTCTTCTCTTCTCTTCTCTTCTCTTCTCTTCTCTCCTTCTCTTTCTCTTCTCTCGATTCTATTCTCTATTCCCTTAGACTTCCCATAAGTCTAATTACAACAAAACACTCAATTACCCTTTACAAGGCCAATTCTCATTAAGATCAAAATGAAATTGTTGCTTAAGAAAAATATTATAAATTAATTGGCATTTAAAACTTAGAATATTTTTCTCAATTAATTCTCCCTTAGATGGACTCTCTCAATGCAACATTTATTCATTTATCCATCCATGCATACTGAACCGTAATTTCCCTCTTTTATAAGGAGGAACAGCAGACAGTGCACTCAGCCCATGTTCTCCACGAAATGCACATATCCCACGACTTCCACAAACTTACTTGCTCCCAAAGAAAACGGGAAGTTAGTTGAAGTTTAGAAGTGGAATGTAACTGCTGCTTGCACATGCACGGTTAAGAACATCATGGTTTAAGGAAGATCCTAAATTGTAGGAGACAAATTCAAAGTGTAGAATAAGTCCCTTTGATATCCGAGTTTATAGGAGATAAACAAGGAATTGATCTTCTCCATGTTTTTAGGCGAATAAAAAAAATATTTTGCCAATTAATAAATAAATTTAATTAAGCAACTAATTAAATTTTAACCTTTTACATTAACCAAAAACAGAAAATATAATTTTCGTAATCTTCCAGTCAATGTCTTCTTCGGACCTGTATCGTGAGGAACAGCACACTGTCTCCATCTACAACATTCGTCAGAACTTCAACTCTAGGAACAGTAAACTGTCTTCAAGAGCAATTTCCCAACTTCTTGGATATTTGAGACATGTACTTCTTCCACGAATCAAGTCATAGGCTTCATCAACGATTCACATTAAATCGGATATATACCTACAAAACAATCTCTAAAATATGTTTGTTTATTTAAAAGTAAAGTCATCATCAAAACCTTAAGAGGCCAACAAATTCCCCCTTTTTGATGATGGCAAACTTTATAAACAAACTTAAGTGAAATAGAGTAAAACAAAATTCATAGAGCATACTAGAGATTAAAGTAACTCTAATTAACTTAGCAAATCAACTTGTTAGAATATAATTTACCAAGCATTCATAAACGAACAGTTTACTCTAAAATATCAAATATTTTTCAAAAGTTTTCAAAATTAATTAACTTAAAACTTAAATGAAATAAACTAAGTTAAACTAAAATAAATAAAAACTAACATAACATAATAACCTAATATAATAAAACTACATAATTAATTAAACAAAACTAATATAAAACATAAAAAAACATAAAACACACTTTGTTAGATAATTTCAACAGAAAGATCATCTTGAGAAACAAAATATAAGTATAAACACAGCAGCACACAGCACACATAGCATTCATAAGAATCAATATAAATCAACAAGATATGTAACTGTGTATTCACTGCCCTTGTTAAGTTTGTGCATAATCTTCCCCCTTTTGTCATCAATCAAAAAGAATTGGGAGTTATCAAATCTCAGCACAAACCATATAGATTTGTTAGTGATGAAAGCAACAAACAACAATAATAAAAGCAAGTGCTATGAACAATAATTAAACCTGCATAGAGTTAATTGTCACAGACCATGAAAAAAAAAACAAAGAAAAGTAGCAATTGTTCAAAGTTACAACAACCATGTACCCCAGATGGTACAAGGCAAAAAAAATGAAATTGTTTGTTAAGTCATACAGCCAACAAATCATTAAATTTTTGAGCAGAGGGATCAAGGGTCAGTCTCTTCTTCATCAATGAATTCAGTCTGCACCTCCACTGTGTCCAGCTTGGCACCAAGGCGTTGTTCCATTTGGTTTAGCTGATCCACAATAGAAGCCAGTGAGACACGAATTTCAGCTTGAAAAGCAATGAAATGAGACTGTAGATCAAGGAGCTTGGAGAGTATGGAATGTAAGGAAACTGCAGGAACAGAGTCAAAGTTAGTACAGCCAATATTGGGTGAAGTGTGTGATTGTGGTGGTGGTGTACACGGGATAGGTGATGGTGGTGGTGATGGAATTTGATGTGGTGGTGAATTGGCTGGCTTGGGAGAGGTAGGTTCATCAGGTGTGGGCTCAGGGATGGTGTCAGATGGTGTTTCATCAACCAAAGTAGCCTTGCGTTTCGAAGCCAACCTCCTACTCTTCCTTTGCATTGACTTAGCCTTTTTCCTCATAGCCAACACAATC
The DNA here is from genome assembly GCF_026212465.1 of Amaranthus tricolor. Taxonomy (NCBI): domain Eukaryota; kingdom Viridiplantae; phylum Streptophyta; class Magnoliopsida; order Caryophyllales; family Amaranthaceae; genus Amaranthus; species Amaranthus tricolor. The sequence continues at coordinate 16,855,792 of NC_080060.1, read as the reverse complement.
TCTTCATCGCTGGAATCACTACATAGATTGTGAGGGACATTTTCATCCAAGGCTTCCTTTTTCTTTTCCTTTTCCCCCTTACTTACAGCTCCATCCTGTTCCTCTTTCTCAGATTTTTCAATATTTTCAGAGGGAACAGGATCTTGTTCCTTTTCTTCCTCATTCTCTTTTACCTCCTTTTTCTCCTCTGCCTCCTTTTCTTCTTCAACCTCTTCAGCCCCTTCATCTTCAGATTCAACTTCTACAACCCCCTCATGCATCAATACTCCCTCATCATTCAATTTCAAATGCAAATTTTGTAAACATTTAGCACCAATTTTCATATTGGGACCCATTGGGAACTCCAACCCTTCCAATGGGACCTCAAACTTCCTAAAAATCCATGTTAACAACCCTTCATAACCAATGAAACTTTTCTTTTCAATGCAGTCTGATAAATGAGAGATCATCAACGAAGGAAAATTTATTTTAATATGTTTTTCCATGCAGTAAATCAAAGTGGCATCACGCAAACTCACTTGACTATGTTTTGAGTTTCGTGGTAAGATAAATCTGCGAGCAACATTGTACAACAATTTATGCATAGGGAACAGAACATTGTGACTGATCTTCCCCTTTTGATCAACTCCTAAAAATTTTAAAATTGTGCGTTCATTAATGCCAGAAAATGTAATCTTTGACCCAATATGATATGTATCAAAACCAACATTGGGAACATTAAACCATTCCTCTAATAATGCGCTGTTAAATTCAATTTTAACAGTTTTAACAACACTAGTACACATACCGCCATCATTAGAGAAATTTACAATAAATTCTCTCATTAGGTTTGGAAAAATTGAATTGCAACTGAAATTTGACATTAACAATTCCCATTCTTGATACTGTAAAATCTCATGCAATCTTAGAAAGTTCGTAGAATCATACCAATATTTGTCCAACCCGAACCCTACAGTCATCTCCTTTGAAACTTCTTCTGCGCTATTTGGATCAACATGCTTCGATCGCTTAACTACTCTAGAAGATGAACCACCTGTTGACATTTTTCTTTTGGTACTGGTGGGTTCAGTGGAGTGTTTCTGTGATTCTTGTGTAGTTTCAGTTGGTGTTGGTGGTGCGTCCTGCAGTAATGGAGGTGGAAGTACTACCCTTAGTGGTTTTGGTTGATCGGCATACAGGATTTTGGAGTTTTCTTGCCTGATTTAGAGGATTTGGGGGTTTTCATTTTTGAATTTTTGAAGGTTTTGAGAAAGAAGGAAGGACGGTTTCTTGAGGGAGAAGGATGGTGTGAGTGATTTGATGTCGTACAGGGATTTTAAAGAAGAATGACGGTTACACACGTCCCTTCTCATCAATGCTTTTCATCATTTCTTTGGATATGGAAGGATTGTGTTGTTTGGTGATCAATAACCGTTTCCCTTTAGTTTTAATTTTAGGTTGGCCGTACTAATTTACAAACAATGTGATGATATCATATGAAATCAAAGTAAAATAAAATAATTTTTCGAGAACAAAATGAATTATTATATTATGAAATATGATGGAGAAAATAAGGAACAAATTGCTTTGGTCTGTTTGAATTAACAACATGCAATCGAAAAAATATTCATAGTACAAGATTTATTACGTGTTTACCTGATCCATGCAATAATTGATTTTCAATCAAGATTTTGAGATTGATTCCTGACCTCTTCATTCTCATGATGCTTCAATGGGAAATATATGCAACTAACTTTAGTGGAGCTTGATCATACCAAGTTCCAATCTCATCTTTTCATATTGTTCCCTAGGAAGTGGTTTGGTCAGAATATCTGCAACTTGTTCATTTGTGTTAACATGCTTCAGTACAATATTTTTGTGTTCTACGTTATCCTTAAGAAAATGATGTCTAATATGTATATGTTTAGCACGTGAATGATGCACTGGATCTTTGGATATACATATGGCACTGGTATTATCACAATAAATAGGAATGCATTCAACTTTAATACCAAAATCTCTAAGTTGCTGTTTTATCCAAAGCATTTGGGAACAGCAGGCTGCTGCTGCTACGTATTCAGCTTCTGCAGTGGATAATGCAACTGTGTTTTGTTTCTTGGAGCTCCATGAAACTAAACATGAGCCAAGATATTGTACCATACCTGATGTACTTTTTCTATTAACAAGATCACCTGCATAATCTGCATCACTAAAACCTTTTAAATCATAAACATCACTTTTAGGATAAAATAGGGACAAGTCGTCTGTTCCCTTCAAATATCTCAAAATTCTCTTTACTGCCGTGAGATGTGATTCTTTAGGACTTGATTGAAATCTAGCACATAAACCAACACTAAAAGAAATATCAGGTCTACTTGCAGTTAGATACAATAAAGAACCTATCATGCCTCTATACATGGTTTGATCTACGTTAGTTCCATTTAGGTCTTCATCTAGTCTAACATTGGTAGCCATAGGTGTATGATTGGTTTTTGCATTATTTAGTCCATATTTCTTAAGAAGTTCTTTAATGTATTTTTGTTGATGAATAAGAATACCATTTTCAGTTTGTTTAATTTGCAAACCAAGAAAGAAATTTAATTCTCCCATCATGCTCATTTCAAATTCTGTGCCCATAAGGTTAGCAAATTCTTTACATAACAGATCATTAGTAGCACCAAAAATAATATCATCAACATAAATTTGAACAACTAAAATATTAGAACCTTTATTCTTAAAGAACAAGGTTTTGTCGATTTTTCCTCTTACAAAGTTATTTTGAATCAAAAACTTTGAAAGTCTTTCGTACCATTGTCTAGGAGCTTGCTTCAAGCCATATAGGGCTTTGTCAAGCTTGTAGACATGATTAGGACAAGAGGTATTCTCAAAACCTGGAGGTTGTTCCACAAAAACTTCTTCATCAAGATAACCATTTAAGAAAGCACATTTCACATCCATTTGATATAGTTTAAAATTCATAAATGCAGCAAAAGAAATTAAGATTCTAATAGCCTCTAACCTTGCAACTGGAGCAAAAGTCTCAGTGTAATCAATACCTTCTTGTTGATTATAACCTTTAACCACGAGTCTTGCTTTATTTCTAACAATTATTCCATGTTCATCAAGCTTGTTCCGAAAAACCCATTTCAAACCAATAACTTTCTTGTTTTTCGGTTTGGGTTCCAAGTGCCACACTTTATTTCTTTCAAACTCATTTAATTCATCTTGCATGGCAACTATCCAATCGGAATCCTTCAAAGCTTCCTCGTGATTTTTAGGTTCAAGTGATGATAGGAACGCAAAGTGTGCACAAAAGTTTCTCAATTGAGATCTAGTTTGTGTTCCCTTATTTATATCACTTACAATTGAGTCAAGAGGATGATATCTTTGATATTTCCAAGGCTTAGGCACAAATTCTCTTGAAGGAACAGTAGCATGTTCTTGTTCAGCAACTTGATTGACATTCTGTTCATCTGCTGGATCATTCTGTTCATCTGTGGGAACAGCTGGATTGGGAACAGTCTGCTGATCCTGTTGTACTGGCAGTTCCTGGATTTGATCAGTTTCTTCTGCCTCTTCTTGTATCGACTGTTCACTTGTTGTTCCATGATTTTGCACTTTAATTCCTTCATCATCATCTTCCAAGTTTGCAAGACCTATTTTAATATTACTTGTTTCCTGTTCACTTGTTGAAAAGTTAGTTTCATCAAAGATTATGTGAACAGACTCCTCTACACACATTGTTCTCTTATTGTAAACTCTGTAAGCTTTGCTTTGTGATGAATAACCTAGAAATATTGCCTCATCACTTCTTTCATCAAATTTACCTATGTTTCGTTTTCCATTCACATGTACAAAACATTTGCATCCAAATATACGAAAATAGGAAATATTTGGTTTAACACCTTTGAGCAATTCATAAGGTGTCTTTGAAGTGATTGGTCTTATAAGAACACGATTCAATATATAGCATGCAGTATTAACGGCTTCTGCCCAAAAATTCCTAGGTAGACCACTAGCAATCAACATGGTCCTTGCCATTTCTTCTAAGGTCCTATTTTTCCTTTCTACCACACCATTTTGTTGTGGTGTTCTAGGTGCGGAAAAATTGTGATTTATGCCGTGTTCATTGCAATAATTCATGAAGTTTGAATTTTCAAACTCTTTTCCATGATCAGACCTAATGTGAACGATTTGATTATTAGTAGATTTTTGTGTTTTATTAGCAAAGGAAACAAACTTATCAAAAGCTTCATCTTTGCTTGCCAAAAATAAGGTCCACGTGAATCTACTATAATCATCAACAACAACAAATACATACTTTTTGCCACTACGGCTTTGTGTTCTCATTGGTCCACATAAATCCATATGAATTAATTCTAATGGTCTAGTGGTAGTCACAACGTTTTTAGATTTAAAGGATGACCTCACTTGTTTCCCTTTAGCACAAGGATCACATACCTCTTCTTTAAGAAATTTTATTGATGGTAATCCTCTAACTAGGTCTTTTGATCTTAATGTGTTTATCAATGAAAAGCTAGCATGACCTAATCGCTTGTGCCAAAGTAGTGGGTCTTCTTCAATAACACTTAAACACGTTAGACTGTTTCTGGGAACAGTGTCCAGGTCCACCACATAGGTGTTCCCTTTTCTGATTCCCTTCAGCACAGGGTCTCCTGTACTGTTCCTAGAAATTATGCATTTTTCAGAAGTAAACTTAACAGAGTTACCTTTGTCGCAAAATTGAGAAATACTTAACAAATTGTGTTTTAAATTCTCGACTAAAAATACATTATCAATGGCATGGGAACTAGACCTTCCAACCTTTCCTTTGGCGATTATCTCACCCTTCATGTTGTCACCGAAGGTTACTGTTCCCCCATCATAGGCTTCAAGTGAGAGAAATTTAGATTTATCACCCGTCATATGCTTGGAACACCCACTGTCGAGATACCATGAGTTGTTCCCCCTCACTTGATCCTGCAAAGCAAACTAATGGTTAAGCTTAGGAACCCAGTTAGCCTTGGGTTCCCTGTCGATTACATTTGAATCATGTTTCTCAATCCATATGTTTTCGACATAATTTTTATTTGCTTTGATATGATGTTCCCTTTTTATACATTGGTGTTTTAGGTGTCCACTTCTACCACAAAAGGAACAGATTTTATTACTAGGGAGATCTACGTATACCTTTTTCTTTTTATCATTCTTAATAAAGCCTAGACCTTCTTTACTCTTGGCTTTAGCATTAAGAATCCATTTGGGAATTTCTTTGATTTTCCCTTTTCCTCTTAAGTTAATTTGATCTTTTAGGAATTTATTTTCCTTATCACTTAATTCTAATTTTAATTTCAATTCTTGGACTTTCGTGCTAAACTCATGAGTGATTTTATCATTTTCAACCGATTTTAATCCTAACAATTTGCTTTGATTTAATTCAATATTAAGAGTGTCAAATTCCTGTTTTAATTTTTCCAACTGTTCTTTTAAAATGATATTCTTATCTAATAAATCAAAAAATCTACTTTGCACATCGATTCTAAAGGAATTAAGATATGAGATATGATCTTTACTTAAGTTAAGATCTTTCTCTAACTGGAGACACTTAGCTGCTTTTTCATCTAGTTTGTCTTGTGTCTCTAACAGTAATTTGATTAATTTATTCTTACTTATGTTGAACTGATATTTAGGGGATGGACCAGAAGACGTTACCTCTTTTTCTTTAGAATCTTCATGAGATGCTATGAGACATAGGTTTGCTGTTTCCTCTTCCATTGTAGCTTCTGTCTCAGCCTCGCTCTCCGTATCTCCCCAAGCTGCTACCATTGCTTTTCTAAAGTCAGTCTTGAAGTTTCCCTTCTTATATTGTCTTCCAACTTCTCTTGCTTTTCCCTTGCCCTTCTCATTTTTCCATTGAGGACAATCCTTGATGAAGTGTTCAGTGCTCCCACACTTGTGGCATTCAAAACTTGTCTTCACGTTTGTAGTTCCCTTTTCTTTGTTATTCCTTTGATTACCATACCTTCTGTTCCTGAAGAACTTTTTGAATTTTCTAGCCAACAAAGCTGCTTCCTCTTCACCAGTTTCTGATTCATCACTTTCATCTGCTGCCAGAGCCAGTCCTTTGTTTCGGGAACTGTCAGCTGTTCCCAAATGCAATTCATGGGTCATTAGGGAACCAGCCAGCTCTTCCAAATTGAACTTGGTGAAATCTTTGGACTCCTGGATGGCTGTAACCTTTGCTCTCCAGCGTTCGTCTTGAGGAAGACTCCTAAGCACTTTTCTTACTTGTTCATCAACGGGAATAATTCTTCCAAGAGAGACTAACTCATTCGTAATATTTGTGAACCTAGTGAACATTTCTTGAATGCTTTCCCTAGGTTCCATGACGAATCTTTCATACTTCGACATAAGCAAGTCAATCTTGGATCTTTTTACTTCACTTGTACCTTCATGGGTAACTTCGAGCAGGTCCCAAATCTGCTTTGCGGTTTTGCAACCCATAATTCGATTGTGCTCATTTGGACCAAGCCCACAGTGAAGTAACTTGATAGCAAGAGCGTTCATCTCCATCTTTTGAAAATCTTCTTTTTCATATTCAGTGATTGGCTTTGGAACAGCTTCATTGTTGGAGTTGATGGTCGTCACCTCAAAGTCTCCAATTTCAATGACTCTCCAAACTTGATAGTTTTCGGCTTTTATGAAGATTTCCATTCTATTTTTCCAGTAAGTATAGAATTTCCCATCGAACATGGGTGGCCTTTGTGTGGAGTACCCCTCTTCCATGCGCTCGTTCATCTTCAACATCTTTCCAGGGAACAGGATACTGCTCTCAGGGTTTCCTGATTAAATGAGGAACAGGGCTCTGATACCAATTGTAGAAATACTAATGGATGATCGAATGCAACAAGAGGGGGGGTGAATTGTTGTGTAGTAGGTTTAAGATTTTTGCCTCTAATTTTTTTGCGGAATTATATTAAGTAAAGGACAAAAACTTAAACTTAAAAACGAAAAGAAAAATAATAAAGGAGACAAGGATTTTTACGTGGAAACCTTCTTGGCCTAATAAGAAGGAAAAACCACGACCCCCCCGGGATTTCAAAATTCTCACTATGTTTAGGCAATTAGTTACAATTACACAAAACAATGTTTGCTTCACTTGAAGCTTCTCAATTCTCTAAACGCTTTACTTAAAGCTTCTCTACTTAGGCCTACTTCTCTTCTCTTCTCTTCTCTTCTCTTCTCTTCTCTTCTCTTCTCTTCTCTCCTTCTCTTTCTCTTCTCTCGATTCTATTCTCTATTCCCTTAGACTTCCCATAAGTCTAATTACAACAAAACACTCAATTACCCTTTACAAGGCCAATTCTCATTAAGATCAAAATGAAATTGTTGCTTAAGAAAAATATTATAAATTAATTGGCATTTAAAACTTAGAATATTTTTCTCAATTAATTCTCCCTTAGATGGACTCTCTCAATGCAACATTTATTCATTTATCCATCCATGCATACTGAACCGTAATTTCCCTCTTTTATAAGGAGGAACAGCAGACAGTGCACTCAGCCCATGTTCTCCACGAAATGCACATATCCCACGACTTCCACAAACTTACTTGCTCCCAAAGAAAACGGGAAGTTAGTTGAAGTTTAGAAGTGGAATGTAACTGCTGCTTGCACATGCACGGTTAAGAACATCATGGTTTAAGGAAGATCCTAAATTGTAGGAGACAAATTCAAAGTGTAGAATAAGTCCCTTTGATATCCGAGTTTATAGGAGATAAACAAGGAATTGATCTTCTCCATGTTTTTAGGCGAAAAAAAAAAATATTTTGCCAATTAATAAATAAATTTAATTAAGCAACTAATTAAATTTTAACCTTTTACATTAACCAAAAACAGAAAATATAATTTTCGTAATCTTCCAGTCAATGTCTTCTTCGGACCTGTATCGTGAGGAACAGCACACTGTCTCCATCTACAACATTCGTCAGAACTTCAACTCTAGGAACAGTAAACTGTCTTCAAGAGCAATTTCCCAACTTCTTGGATATTTGAGACATGTACTTCTTCCACGAATCAAGTCATAGGCTTCATCAACGATTCACATTAAATCGGATATATACCTACAAAACAATCTCTAAAATATGTTTGTTTATTTAAAAGTAAAGTCATCATCAAAACCTTAAGAGGCCAACAATAGTTATAGTCAAAGAGAGAATAAGGATGCAAAAATTAAAAGCGAGTACCAATGAATACAAACATGATCAACAATGATGAAAATAACAGATATTAAGTAGCACAAAAAGAAAATAGGATTCAGTGTATTAAGCAGTACCCCAGCTGGTACAAAATGAAAAACATAAAAAGATTGTTTAATGAGAGTGATAGTTGCAACAAATAAGAAGGAATGAAAAAGGAGAAATTAAGTTGCAGGAGCTTCATCATCAACATATTCTGTCTCCACCTCTACTGTGTCCAGTTTGGCCCCTAAACGTGCTTCCATTTGGTACATTTGAGCAGATAGTGAGGCTATAGAGACACGAATTTCATCTTTAAACACAAGGAAGCTTGACTGCAAATCATTGAGTTTCAGGAGAATGGAGGTTAGAGGGTCAGTGGGAACTGTAGTGTCACCTAAACCTTGATGTGGTGAAGGGGGTACAGGTGATGGTGATGGTATAGGTGACTTAGGTGGTGAACATGGTCGTATTGGTGATTGTGGTGGTAATGGTTTATGGTATGACGGTGTGGCAGGTCTAGGTGAGGAAGGTTGGCTTGGTTGTGCTGTTGTGTATGAGGTAGAGTCATCATCAATAACAACAACAGGTTTCTTTCCTTTAGAAGCTAGCCTTCTACTCTTCCTAGGGGTCAAACCAGGTGAAGAACCCTTCTCATTTTTCTTTTCTTCTTCCTCCTCAGCAACCTTCACCAATTCCTTCTCTACTTCCCCCTTACAAGAGTTTTCCTCCTGTTCTTCCTCCTCAGAATGCCCTTTTGCCTTCTCAGTGGCAGAGGGAACAGGCTCCTCCTATTCCTCCTTATTTACTTCCTCCTCCTCAACATTTTCTTCAACTTCTTCTTCTTCATTGGTGTCCTCTGATTGTTCAAAAATGTTCTCAAGGGTCCCATTTTCAGTTAATCTTAGGCGTAAATTTTTCAAACATTTTACACCCACTTTGTTGTTTGGACCCATGGGATAGTTTGGACCATCAAGAGGAACACCCAATTTCTTAAATATCCAGGTCAACAGTCCACCATATCCTAACACATTCCTTTTAAAAATACAATCATTTAAATGACAAATCATTAAAGAAGGAAAATTAATCTTGATGTGGTTCGCCAGACAGTAGATTAACGTAGCATCTCTAAGACTAACCTCACTTCTTTTGGATGTGCGAGGCAAAATGAATCTTCTTGCTATGTTGTACAACAGTTTGTGCATAGGTGATAGCACATTATGACTAACTTTTCCCTTTTTCTCATTCAACCCTAAAAACTTCCACACCAACTTCTCATTTATACCGGAAAAATTAATTTTTGACCCAACAACATATCTATCAAAACCAGTCGAGGGAACACCCAACCATCCTCCTAAAATCAGGTTATTAAATTCAATTTTGATCCCCTTTACTTCACTAGTGCAGACTCCATGGTCAAAAGAAAAATTTAAAGCAAACTCACGCACTAAGTTGGGATACATTGGGTTACAGCAATAGTTTCCCATTAAAGATTCCCAAGCTTGATTTTGCAATATGGCGTGAAATTGAGGAAAAAAATTTGATTCATACCATTGTTTGTCCAATCCGAAGCCAACAATCATTTCTTTTGATATCTCTTCAGCAGATACCTTAACATTAACCTTTGCCCTCTTTGAGGATGATTTCCTCACTGTAGCATCTCCTTTGCGCTTCGAAATTTCATGCACTACAGAAGGATTAGGTGTGTCCTGCTGCTTTCTTGATGAAGACTCAGTTTTAGGAGTGAGTGGTGTTGGATAGATGACTTGAAGAGGTGTGGGTTGTTTCATTTTTGGGGTTTAATTCTTGGTTTTCATGGTGGTTTGAAAGTTCAAGAGAAAGAAAAACTAGGTTGAAGACGGTTTTGGGGGTTAAATGCAATTGATGATGAAGTGAAGGATTTGACGTGAGAGAGAGAGTATAAAATGCATGTGAGGGGACGTGTGTTTAGGTAATTCAAGTTCCTTATTTAATTCGTGCATATGAACACAAAATGTGAAATGGAAACAAACGAATTTAGTGAAGAACTATGATGATTTAACTCCCACTTCTTAAAAAAATGCTGGATAAATATATATATTTACAATAGTGGAAAAAACCTCATTTGCTGCGGTTTTTTTGCCATTATTTGCTGCGGTTTTGGCCCCCAGCAATTGTGCTAGCAGCAAATAGCCTATTTTAAATGTTGCGGTTATAAACCGCAGCAAAAAAATGCATTAAATGCTGCGGTCATGGGCAAAACCGCAGCAAATAGTGTGTGTTAATTGCTGCGGTCAAGGGTAGGAACCGCAGCAAATAAGTGGCTCATTAATTGCTGCGGTCAGGTCAAAACCGCAGCAAATAGCTCCTTTTTTTTTTCCGTTTTGTCCTTTTAATAATGCAATAATAATACAATGTAATAAAAGTAATTAATCCAATGATAATCACAGATAATCAACATTAATCTCTTTGTAATAATAAACTCTCGCTCGTATATATAATATAATATTATGTACGTACATGTATATATATATACATTAAAGTATAAAAAAATAATCTATACTATTACAATTTATCAAGGACAAATATTTGCAAGATACACGGCAATCTTGTCTTTTAATTCGTGCATCTCTTCACTTCTCAAAGGGCGTGTTTCCCTCGGAATGTCATTTAAAACCTATATATAATATTAAAATAAAAGATTAATATAGAAACATTAGATTTTACCAATAATATATTTAATTAAGAAAGTAACAAATACTTACGGCATCTATATTTTCGACTCCAACCTCCTTCACGGCTTTAATAATATCGTCCATGAACTTCAGCGCGTAGTAGCCGCAATCAACGGACCCAGAAGATTGTTGAAAGCACTAAGAGAAAATAGATGTTAGTGTCAAAAACGGTTAAAAACGCATAAAATCGCAACTTAACACGTAAATTCTAGAATATGACTATGATTTTAAATTCTAACAACTTCTACACAATAATATATACCAAATAGTGTTGTGTGCCGAGTTTCGTGCAAAACAAACAAAGTTTGAGCTACTTTACGCGCGAAATTGAAAAAAACGCTTAAAAACCCTTAAAAATTGCAACTTAATTTCTAATTTCTAGCATATGACTATTATTTTCAATTCTAACCATTTCAACACAATAATATATGCCAAATAGTGTTGTGTGCCAAGTTTCGTGCATAACAAACCAAGTTTGAGTATAAAATCGCAACTTAACTTCTAATTTCTAGCATATGGCTATTATTTTCAATTCTAACCATTTCAACACAATAATATATTCCAAATAGTGTTGTGTGCCATGTCTCGTGCAAAACAAACCAAGTTTGAGCTACTTTACGCGCGAAATTGACAAAAACGCTTAAAAACCCTTAAAATCGCAACTTAACTTCTAATTTCTAGCATATGACTATTATTTTCAATTATAACCATTTCAACACAATAATATATGCCAAATAGTTTTGTGTGCCAAGTTTCGTGCATAACAAACCATGTTTGACCTACTTTACGCGCGAAATTGACAAAAACGCTTCAAAACCCTTAAAAATCGCAACTTAACTTCTAATTTCTAGCATATGACTATTATTTGTAATGCATTGTAGTAGTAGGCAATCAGAAGATCAGTTGCAGCAGCTGTGTATCGATAAGTAGAGCTCTTTAAAATAGTACAGCAACATTTGAAAACAGAACAAACAGCAGAATCAGCAAGCTTGAACATCAGAACAAGTGCATTACTGCAGCTGCGTATACTTGATTGTTTAGACAACACCCAGCCATGGAGGACTTAGAATTGAGGACAATTCTTTTTAAAGAGGGAGGAATTGATGCAAATGTGGTTGCATCAAGTAAAGATAGCAAAGGGAACATCTCATGGTACACAAGGCTGCCTCAGGGAACAGCTCATAGCTTCAAAAGAACACAGCAGCAAACTAGCGACCAGGGCACCTTGCACGACACGTGGAGACCAAACCGGTGTATCCTTGACCTGGGTTAAAGTGGAAATGGAATCTTGGTACATGGAACTTCATGCCTTGACCCAAGAACATCACTATACATCATGGATAGCCCACTGAAATGAGACGTGAAGGTCAGCCACTCAGCAGGTCATACAAATCAGAACAGCAAGCTTGTTCTGACCAGCTCACCTAGCACGCGTTGTGTAGATCGTGTTTGATGGTATCTTGTGCCACCAAGGGTTGAAATGGAATCTCTACACTAGGAACTTGCTATCAAAGTCCTAAAACCACTCTAACAAGCCACGTGGAGTCCTAGAAGCTAAGGTGAAGGAGGGCTGCTCGACAATGTGATAGTTCAGATTTGTTAAGTGTTTTGCTTGTTTATGTATTCTGTTTTGTCCACGTGTATTAAGTGCCTCATCTTGTAACGGCTAGTTTAGATGAAAAACTCTATAAATACATAGCCTCACTCATGTAATAAGGACGTTGAACAACTTGTATTTGAGAATTAATCAAAGTAAGAGAGGTATTCAGAAAAGAGTTTTCTGTTTTTCTTCTTTGAAGTTGGAGGCAACTTCATCAAAGGCTACGGAGTAACCTTTGATCCTTCGAGTGTTAAGAGTTGCGGAGCAGCCTTGATACTTTAAGGAAACCTCGAGTGCAAGGTCTGGAAGGCTTTGTACATATCGTTGCATAACCAAGGCCTTAATCAGCCCCGGTTTCGCATCAAAACCAAGTTTGAGTACTTTACGCGCGAAATTGACAAAAACGCTTCAAAACGCATAAAATCGCAACTTAACTTCTAATTTCTAGCATATGACTATTATTATCAATTCTAACCATTTCAACACAATAATATATGCCAAATAGTGTTGTGTGCCAAGTTTCGTGCATAACAAACCATGTTTGACCTACTTAACGCGCGAAATTGACAAGTAAAAACGCGAAATTGACAGCATCAAACTAGTGACCAGACCACCTTGCACGACACGTGGAGACCAAACCTATGCATCCAGGACCTAGGCTAAAGTGGAAATGGAATCTTGGTACTTGGATCTAGCTATCAAGGTCCTAAAACCATTCTAACAATCCCCGTGGACTCCTAGAAGCTGAGCCGAAGGAGGGCTGGTCGACAGTTTGCTAGATCAGAATTTTGTTCAAGTGTTTGTGGTTGTTTCGTGTTCTTTTCATGATTATTTGTATGTTTTTGACTGTGTCATTAATCAAAGCTTACGCACAACATTAATCCTTGCATAACCAAGGCCTTAATCAGCCCCGGTTTCGCATCAAAACCAAGTTTGAGTACTTTACGCGCGAAATTGACAAAAACGCTTAAAAACGCATAAAATCGCAACTTAACTTCTAATTTCTAGCATATGACTATTATTATCAATTCTAACCATTTCAACACAATAATATATGCCAAATAGTGTTGTGTGCCAAGTTTCGTGCATAACAAACCATGTTTGACTTACTTTACGCGCGAAATTGACAAAAACGCTTAAAAACCCATAAAATCGAATTTGTGTACCTTTCTTGCTATCCATTTTGGAAATGTGGCTCTGGATGTAGATCCCATTTTTCCACGCACTCTTTTCATTGCGCTGAAACGCATGGGAAAAGTAATACCATTTATATATATATATAACACTTAATTAAATCAAATTGGTAAAATAATTAATATTACGTACGCATTCAACAATGATTTGAATCTTGTGTTGCGAGGTGGGCTGTTAGGTTTTTGTAATGAGTCGAAGACGTGCACACTATTCGTTAAAGGACATATTATCAAAAGTATCCAATGCAAGCTACAAACACAAATTTAAAATCAACAAATTAGAGATTAGGTGACTTTAAAAATCAAAAGATAAGTTCAATTTCTAAGTTCAATTTCAAAAATAAAACTTACTCTTCCCAATATGAAGCCAGAACGAATGTGTGTTTAGATCCAAGGGAATTAGTCAAAGCAGTCTCAATGTATGCTCTGACGAGATCTGGATCATTTCTACATTTACTACCCGAAATCGTCTCCGGACAAAACCATCCAATTTTTATTGGAGGTTCGCAAGAATTTACCTCCTCGTAAACCGCACTAAACTCATAAATAAGAGAATTTTGTTAGTAATTCGGTCATTAAAACAATTAAACAACAATGCCTAACTTGTAAGATAATGAACATCACCTCATGTAGACATGGAAAAGAGCTACGTTCAGCATCTCTCCTCTCAAAAATTGCCCGATGTCACTAGGACCAATAATTACATACGGGTCTTCTGAAAAGCAGTATTGCTCCTTCAGCAGGGGCAACATGATTGGGTCCGCCTCACTTATGCGAGATGCACAATAATGCAGCCATTTGCAATCTTGAGAGAGATCTTTTAGCTCCTCATCAGTCAAAATTGGAGTGCTGGGCATCGACTTTGACCCAGTCGACACCTTTGCTGAGGAATCGACCTCTCTCAAAGATCCCTTTGGACTCTTTTGCTATTTCAATTTATACAATTAAATTAGTGTGAGCATGCAATTAAAAAAATAAATTGACAAATAAGGTACAAATAATTCTTACCTTCTTAGTGAATCGGACCCAAGCATATGGCCATGTGACGAAACTACCTAGGGCGTCTGATAGTTTCTCAAGGCTCCATGCTGGCATTGGAATTGGGAGTGAGAAATCTTCAAACCCCTTTGATATAGTCTCCACGGCCACACTGATGTGGCCACTTGTAACAGGCATTGAATGCACTGTTTGGCCCTCTTTATTTGGCTGGGCCACACCATATGCAACGTCAATTAAGTCGCCATCACTAGCAACACCTAACTGAGGCAGCAAAAGAGAACAAGGAGTCGCCTCCTGAAAAATGTGTCGTTTACTATAATAAGCATCATAATAAAATTTTAATTATGCGTTGCAATTTAAATTAATAAGTGCTTATATATTTAAAAACTATGTACCTGTAGCACTGGCTCCGTAGTTGGCTCCGGATTTTGAGCAACGAAGTTTATGTTCTCCAGTGTGGTGTTTTCCCCTTCAGGGGTATTAGTAAAGAGCTGGGATGCTACGGGGGTAATGGGCTCGGGTGTTGGCTCGACCAAAACGTTAGAATCCCCATGTTGACTTTCCTGATCCTCAGCAATCAGGTTTGCCAAGTCCACAATGGGTGCTCCCATCTTTTGCAACACGGCGGCCAGCTTGGCGAGAACGTCCTTCGTAATCTCCGCTCGGAGGGTTGCTGCTTCTTCCCGCAGTGCCGTTCGGGATTGAGTAGCAACACACTCTTTGCCGAATGCCTTGTGTAACCCCACGCGGACGCCTCCTTTTCCGACTACCCGCCCACTGTGGTCTTTCCCTAAGACCATATGCAATGCGTCAACATTGCCTTTTGGGGTGAACTCCCCCGTAGCTTCTTTTTCCTTCCAGCCCATCTGTTCAAATAAAAAGTGACATATATAGCAATTAGTATAAGTACATCAAAGCCAAAGAATACAAAACAAATGAAGAATATACTTAATAATTTCAAAACTCACCACAGCATCAGCAACCTTCTTCGTTCCCGGATCATTAATGGTAAATTTACCACTTACATCTCGGGAATGAAGCCCGCAATACCAATCACGCACCCGATCTCCAGCAAAATTCACGGATGCGGAGGTAGTCGTAGATGAGGGCGTGGATGAACTTTGATTGGGGTATAAACCCGCATCCACCCACTCTTTTCGGACCTCATCGTACGTTTTCTGGCCTAAGCGATGGTAAAACTTCCTTTTGCTTGCAGAATCAGAAGCTTTACCACGCTTTTCCTAATTAATCAATAGAAATCGAATGTCATGTATTAGTTTAATGACTGAATCAAAAGAAGTAAATTCAAATTGGTAAACTATAATATAATATGTAATACTTACAACTTCTATGGGAGTTGTTCTTTTGGCAACAAAGGCCTCCCAATCCCTCTTCGTTATGTGACCCCATATTTCGTAAGGCATCTTCGAAGGTGCTTGCTCTCCACCTTCGTTTCTCGTTTTGACCTTTTTGGTCGTACGGGCACGACTCTTCGTAATCCAGCCAGTTACAAGCTTAGATTTGAAATCTCTGAATCTTTCAGCAACAGCTGAAAGAAACACATTCTTCTTATCCTCATCGCTCTCGATGTGGAAAAGATTCTACAAAAAAAATTTATATTTATTACTATCAATAAAATTAATTTTAAAATGAAAATAAATGAGTAAAAATAGTAAAGTTGCTTACCACAGTATCATGCCACAGAGAGTTTTTCAAACCCTCTGGAACCTCGTTCCATGCGTGCAATATGGAAAGCTTTCGGATACATAGACCCATTTGTTTTCCATATTGCCTACGCCATTTTCCGCAGGGTTGACCCAATGCATTGTATTCCAAATGCATGGGTTCTGTGACTTTGAGGTTTTTTGTAGGACCTCGCCCTTTTCTTTTCTTACTGGTAGTGGTGAGAGCATCCATTGGTGGGGCGTCTTCAGTTTCAAAATCATTGTCAATCGGTGGAGCTTCTTTAGCCATACGCTCGTATCTCACAATTTGGTCTTCTTCGCTGTCATGACTACGATGCTCATTATCCGAACTCTCAATCTCGGGGACAATTTCGTCTCTGAATAAATGCATTGTATTATATCAGTACCTGAAAGAGTATGAATAGAAATATATTAGAACATAAGCTAAGTAATATTAAGAATATGACTATGATTTACAATTCTAATACGTACGTTCAACACAATAATATATAACAAATAAGTGTTCTGTGCAAAGTTTCATGCCAAACAAACCAAGTGCTAGTAGTTAATGCACTTCTTAGTCTCTCTATGTGTAACTCTGTTTTCTCACATGAAACATGGTATACTTTTATTATTCTCCATTATGCTTCATGAAATAAAAAGAGGAACCACAACAAACGTCAAAGCCTTACGTTCGGTGCAATAGTCATGAACTCATGATCATTAATGATGAATATGAATGTCATGAATTAAAGAATCACTTTCAATGGGGAAGAGCGCAATATTGGCATTAGGGAAAGGATAATCTAGAAGGAATATTTTAGTTAATTGTTAGTTTGTTATTTCTTTCCAAGGAAGACATTTAGTTTTATGTATATATAAAGGAGGGGAAGAATAGGATTATGATTTTGTATAGACAATAGTGTTTGTTTAAACACTTTGGGAACTTGAGTATACTCGAAATACTCACTTATCCTTTTAGCTAATACAATATCAGTAAATCTCCATTTCTATCTTATTGCTTTACATTTCTGTTTCACTACACACGCTTGCAATGTTCATTACACCAAACCCAACCCAACCCCAACCCATACAAACACCACCACACCAGCCACCCTTAACATTAAAAGGAAGTAGCTTGATTCCTGTCAAGTTCAACCATATGCTGTCATTATACTTTGTTTTTCTCCTTTGATGCTATTGGTTCACACAGACATACATATTCCTACCATTTTACACTGAGTATTATACAAATGAGTATTATACAGTATCAATAGTTGGATATATTGATGGTCTAATTCCAAAATCTTCTATTAATTAAAATAGGTACAAATGAGTAACCGGCCATAAAAGCTCAAAGATATACACATATATATTCAAATAATGTAAAACATATATATTCAAATAATGTAAAACATATATATGAAAAACTTGAATAATGCAAATTAGTAAAATAAATATAATAAATACAACGAAAACAGAGACCAAAACTTAAATATACACACAGTTGCCATAGTTTTCGATTGTTTTCATGAATATCTTGCAAAACTTAAATGCTTAACAAATTAAAATGAGAAAAAATACCTTAATTTCGTGGGTTTTGAAGATGAACAAGACCAAAGATGAATTTCCAACAGTAGCAGCAGCGTGGGGTTCGTGGGTTTCGTGAAGAGTTAGCCCTAAATTCGTGGGTTTCGTGAGTTTTTGAAGGAAAAGCAACAATGGTGGGTTGAAATGTAATAGATTAAAACAACAAAACTCAACAATACGTTGAAATTCCGTGTGTTTATATTGAAATGTCGTGGGTTTATATTGAAATAGGTTTAAAGAACTTACTTGAACAAGAAGAAGGAACTTGAAGAAGAATGTAATTAACGAACTTAAAGAACCGTGTGGGTTTTTCGTGTATGCGAAATTGAAGAAGAATGGAACTTGAAGAAGAAGAAGTTGAAGAAGACAATGGTACAGTATGCTTTTTCGTATGCAGTTTTCGATGAAGAAGACAAGAGAAATGAAACGTTATAATAAAAAGGCGGGTTATGCAAAAAAAAATAAAATAACCAAGGGATATTTGCTGCGGTCAACGGAGAAAACCGCAGCAATAAATGCTTCTCGTGTATACCTATTATGCTGTTATATTATTTGCTGCGGGCCCCACACATAACCGCAGCAATTAAGCTTAATTTAAACTGATATTTGCTGCGGTCCACAGCCTAACCGCAGCAATTAAGCTTGCAATGGATTATTTGATGCGGTTAACTCCAAAAACCGCAGCAATTGCTTTGCTTTTTTTTTTTCTCTTATTTTTTTTTCGTTTTATTGCTGCGTATATTCAATAACCGCAGCAAATACTTAGCAGCAAATACGTTTTTTTCCACTAGTGTTAATATTATGAAGAAAAAATTTTTATGAAAATAAAAGATAAATGAAAATTTTATGCTACTACAATCTGATCAAATCAAACATGCAATCATAAGAGCACTCACAGTATATACTTTTAAATAGTGCGTACCTGATTCTTTCAATAATTGATTTTTCAATCAAGATTTTTGTGGTTGATCGTCTTTTTCAAATTTCCATTTTGTCTTTAAGGATCACATTTATCACTTACTTCAATTCAACTTAATCATGCCCAGTTCTAATCTCATCTTTTCATGTTGTTCCCTTGGAAGCGGCTTTGTCATGATATCAGCTATTTGCTCGTTTGTATTAACATGCTTGACGATAATATTTTTATTTTCGACGTTGTCCTTAAGAAAATGATGCCTAATGTGAATATGTTTTACTCTAGAATGATGCACTGGATCTTTTGAAATGCATATGGCACTGGTATTATCACAATAAATAGGAACACATTCAAACTTAATACCAAAATCTCTTAGCTGTTGTTTTATCCAAAGCATTTGGGAACAGCAAGCTGCTGCTGCTACATATTCAGCTTCGGCAGTGGATAGTGCAACAGTGTTTTGTTTCTTGGAACTCCATGAAACTAAACATGAGCCAAGAAATTGTACCATACCTGATGTACTTTTTCTATTTACAAGATCACCTGCATAATCTGCATCACTAAAACCTTTCAAATCATAAACATCACTTTTAGGGTAAAATAAGGACAAGTCATCTGTTCCCTTCAAGTATCTTAGAATTCGTTTAACTGCAGTGAGATGTGATTCTTTAGGATTGGATTGAAATCTAGCACATAAACCAACACTAAAAACAATATCGGGTCTACTAGCAGTTAGATATAATAAAGAGCCAATCATGCCTCTATACATAGTTTGATCAATAGTTGTTCCATTTGGGTCTTCATCTAATCTAACACTTGTAGCCATAGGTGTATGGTTGGTTTTAGCATTGTTTAGTCCATATTTCTTAAGAAGTTCTTTGATGTATTTTTGTTGATGAATAAAAATATCATTTTCAGTTTATTTAATTTGCAACCCAAGGAAGAAGTTTAGTTCTCCCATCATACTTATTTCAAATTCATTACTCATTAGGTTAGCAAATTTTTTACACAACAGTTCATTGGTCGCACCGAAAATAATATCAACAACATATATTTGAACAACTAGAATATCAGAACCTTTATTCTTAAAGAATAAGGTTTTATCAATTTTACCTCTAACAAAGTCATTTTGGATTAAAAACTTTGATAGTCTTTCATACCATTGCCTTGGAGCTTGTTTCAAGCCATAGAGAGCTTTATCAAGCTTGTAGACATGATCAAGACATGAGGTATTTTCAAAGCCTGGTGGTTGTTCAACAAAAACTTCTTCATCAAGAAAACCATTTAAGAAAGCACATTTCACGTCCATTTGATATAATTTAAAATTCATGAAAGCAGCAAAAGAAATTAAAATTCTAATAGCCTCTAACCTTGTTATCGGTGCAAATGTCTCGGTATAATCAATACCTTCTTGTTGATTGTATCCTTTGACCACGAGCCTTGCTTTATTTCTAACAATTATTCCATGCTCATCTAGTTTATTCCGAAATACCCATTTCAAACCAATTACCTTTTTGTGTTTTGGTTTGGGTTCCAAATGCCATACTTTATTTCTTTCAAATTCATTTAATTCATCTTGCATGGCTATGATCCATTCGGAATCCTTTAGAGCTTCTTCATGATTCTTGGGCTCGAAAGATGATAGAAACGCAAAGTGTGCACAAAAGTTTCTCATTTGAGATCTAGTTTGTGTTCCTTTATTCAAATCACTTATAATCAAATCAAGAGGATGGTATTTTTGATATCTCCAAGGTTTTGGCACAAAATCTCTTGTGGGAACAGTAGCATGTTCTGGTTTATCAGCTTAATTAACATTCTGTTCAGCTACTGGATTGTTCTGCTCATCTGTGGGAACAGCTGGATTGGGAACAGTCTGCTGTTCCTGATGTTCTGGCAGTTCCTGAACTTGATCAGTACTTTCTGCTTCTGCTGGAACCGGCTGTTCACCAGCTGTTCCTTGATCTTGCACTTTCAATTCTTCATCATCGTCCTCTAGATTTGCAAGACCTATCTTAAAATTATTTGTATCCTGTTCACTTGACAAAAAGTTAGATTCATTGAAAATTATATGAACGGATTCTTCCACACTCATTGTTCTTTTGTTATAAACTCTGTATGCCTTACTATGTGATGAGTAGCCAAGAAATACTGCTTCATCACTCCTTTCATCAAACTTCCCTATATTTCGTTTTCCATTCACATGAACAAAACATTTACATCCAAACACACGAAAATAGGAAATATTTGGTTTAACACCTTTAAGCAATTCATAAGGTGTCTTAGAAGTGATTGGTCTTATTAACACTCGATTCAAAATGTAACATGCAGTATTAACAGCCTCGGCCCCAAAAATTTCTAGGTAAACCACTAGCAATTAACATGGTTCTAGCCATTTCCTCTAAAGTTCTATTTTTCCTTTCTACTACACCATTTTGTTGTGGTGTTCGTGGTGCCGAAAAATTATGACTTAATCCATGCTCATTGCAATAATTCATGAAACTTGAATTTTCGAATTCTCTTCCATGATCTGACCTTATGTGAATAATTTGATTATTGGTAGATTTTTGTATTTTTTTTTTTTAGCGAAAGAAACAAACTCATTAAAGGCTTCATCTTTACTAACTAAAAATAAAATCCAAGTAAATCTACTATAATTATCAACAATAACAAACACATATCTTTTGCCACTACGGCTTTGTATTCTCATAGGTCCACATAGATCCATATGTAATAATTCAAGTGATTTAGTGGTGGTCACAACATTCTTTGATTTAAAAGATGATCTCACTTGTTTTCCTTTGGCACAAGGATCACAAATTTCCTCCTTAAGGATTTTTTATAGTTGGTAGTCCTCTAACTAGGTCTTTTGATCTTAATGTATTAATCAATGAATAACTAGCATGACCTAGACGCTTATGCCAAAGAAGTGGGTCGTCTTCTATAACACTTAGAGACGTTAGACTGTTTCTGGGAACAGTGTCCAGGTCCACCACATAGGTGTTCCTTTTTCTGATTCCCTCAAGAACGGTGTCTCCTGTGTCATTCCTAGAAATAATGCACCCTTTTTGAAGTAAAGTTCATAGAGTTACCTTTAACGCAAAATTGAGAAATGCTTAGTAAGTTATGTTTCAAATCCTCGACTAAAAATACATTATCGATAGCATGGGAACATGACCTTCCAACTTTTCCTTTGGCTATTATCTCACCCTTCATATTGTCACCGAAGGTTACTGTTCCCCCATCATAGGCTTCAAGTGATAGAAACTTAGATTTGTCACCCGTCATGTGCTTGGAACATCCACTGTCGAGATACCATGAGCTGTTCCCCTTCACTTGGACCTGAAAAAAATAATTGTTAGTTACAGGAACCCAGACTTTCTTGGGTTCCTTGTCGATTTTGCATGAATCATTTTTCTTAATCTGAATGTTATCGACATAGTTTCTGTTGGAGACAGTGTACTGTTCCCTTTTGGTGCACTGGTCCTTCAGATGACCAGTTCCTCCACAGAAGGAACAGAACCTGTCGCTAGGGAGATCAACGTAAGCCTTTTTCTTCTTGTTATTCTTAAAATATTTTAGGCCTTTTGAATTTTTACTTTTAGCATCTTGAATCCATTTGGGAGTAATTTTGATTTTCCCTTTTTCTCTTGAACTTAATTCAAGCTTGACATCATTGTTACGGTCGGATTCCTGATTTAATTTTAAATTTTGAAAATCATAGCATAAATCTTTAATAGATGCATCATTCAATTCTTCATTTAAGCCTAATAATTTGTATTGTGATAACTCAATATTAAGAATAACATTTTCCTTTTTAATTCTCTCCATACTTTCCTTTAGGATTATGTTTAGGTCCAACAATTTTCAAGTTTAGCTTGTGTCTCCTTTAGCAACTCTATTAATTTATTTTTACTAAATTTGGATGGATGAAAATAAAATGAGTTAGAAATATGTACCTGTTGCGGGTTTGAGAACAATTTCATTGTTGGAGTTAGTAGTGGTTACCTCAAAATCTCCAATTTCGATTACTCTCCAAACTTGATAATTTTCTGCTTTGATAAAGATATACATCCTATTTTTCCATTATTTATAGAATTTTCAATCGAACATGGTTGGTCTTTGAGTAGAATACCCTTCTTCCATTCGCTCGTTCATAATTGACATTTTCGGAAACACTAGGATTCTGCCCTCAGGGTTTCCTGATCTACTGGGAACAGGGCTCTGATACCAATTGTAGACTCAATTAGGAACGGGAACAGCAACAAGAGGGGGGGGTGAATTGTTGTTGTTACTAGTTTAAGCGTTTTTGCCCTGTTTTTGCGGAATTGAATAAAATAAATAAAGCTTAAACTTAGAGCGAAATAATTAAAAGAGACAAACGATTTTTACGTGGAAACCTTATAGGCCTAAATAGAAGGAAAAACCACGACCCTACGGGATTTCTAAATTCTCCACTATGTTTAAGGCAACTCGTTACAATTACATTAAACATCTTACTTCACTCGAAGCGCATCAACTAGGCCAACTCTTCTCTCTTAAATTGCTTCACTCAAAGCAACAAACTTAGCTTCACTAAAAGCTAATTCTCACCACTAGCTTCACTAGAAGCTTTCTCCTTAGCTTTACTCAAAGCTAATCTCTTCTCTAGCTTCATTAAAAGCTATCTAATTTCCCCCTTAGACTCACCCGAGTCTAATTACAAATTTTCTCAAAAACCCTTACAAAGGATAAAAATTCTCTAAAAATAAAATCAATGAGTTGCACAAGAAAATATTATAAATTAATTGGCATTTTAAAAACAAAATTTTCTTGTAAAAATTTTCCCAAAATTACGTATGATTTAATGGCTCATACTAAGGCGAGTTTTGAAGAATAACCGAGTCCACTATTTATAGTGCTAAAATCCCTAAGAATAAGGAATATTCCAATCCATTATCCCATTATCAAAAGATCATGGGAGTAATGTGGATAAAGCAGCCATACGGTTATTTGATTAAGTCAAACCAGACAGAAATAACCGCTGTCTTCTGTTCCCTTCAAGCAGCAGTTTCTTCAATAGCTGTTCCTGTTCCAGTACTAATTGCTAGAACGTGTTTGCTATAAATAGAAACGGTTATGCTTATTACAAACGGTTACTTGCTAACTTGTAGGTATAAGGACGGTCAAGAATGATAGCTAAGACCCATTCAACAACCACTAATTCTATTTTTAGTAAATCCAATATTTACTAAAAATAGATCCTAAAATAAAGGATCTTAGAAAATAAGGACGTTAATTCATTTTATTTAAGAAAAACGATTTGCCAATTAATTTAATAAATCACTACTGCAACAAATTAATTTTATTAAATACATTAACTAAAAATAATAATTAAAAATATAATAACCATAATTTTTAGTCAACGTAGGCTGACTCCAGTTCAGGAACAGTGTGCTGTCTCCAGACTTCTGTTTAGCTAGAACATCCAACTTGGGAACAGTAGATCTGCTGTCTCCATTTTACATCCCAAGCGATATACTTCTCCTAACATCAATTGAAACATTTTGACATGTACGTTTCCATAAGCTAAGGCATAGGTACTATCAACGATCATAATCATAATCGGATATCGACCTGCACAATCTCTAAAAACATGTTCGCTTAAATAAAGTGTAGTCATCATCAAAACTCAAGAGGTCCAACAAGCTGTTTCACATGTGTGGTCGTATTTTACAAAAGAACTAACCGACAATCCAGATGTTTTCTTATGCACTTGTCAAATTTGTGAAAGTCAAGGAGTAAAGCCCTTAGTTGCATACAGTTTCGCCAGAGGTAAATACTTTTTAAGTTTTTTATACATACATTATATATTCATATTTTATAAAAATTTATTTATTGTGTTTTGTGAATACGTGTTAGGTGGTGGTACGGGATCTTTTAACAAACATTTGGCAAAGAAGCATGGAATCACAAAAGAAACTCATCCAGTAAGCGGCAGCGGGACCACAAGTGGAAGCCGACAGTGGGACATTCCCAGCACAGGTATGCCTTTTAAATATAATCGTAATGATATGATTGATGAATTTTCTAAGTATGTAATTTGTGATGAATTGCCTTTTAACCACGGTGAAAGTAGGTGATATAGGTTGGCTATGTATTAAACAAGAACCAAACTATAAACACACGTTTGTATTTTGAAGTTTCGAATTTCAATAAATAAGGCTGATAGATTTCTATTGTAATGGAATTGTTTTGTGATTTTTGTGGTTTGAAACAATGAGAATTAAGAAAGATATGTTGATTGAACAACTTAAAAATGGCTGAATCAAAGTTTTAATTTCGATACAGAATTCACCACGAAATTAAAGCTATGGGCTCCTAAGAACACATTCAATCGTTAGCCAAAAGAATGAAAAGCAAAGGAACTTCAACTTACTTTCAACTATTCCAAGTTAAAATTAAATTGCAAAGAAAGAACAAGAAATGCTCAAAGGTTGTTTGTATTAAAGATGTAATGGAAGTGAGTGAATTACAAGAGGGTAGTAGCCTATTTATACTAAAGGATTCAGCTACCAAAGATTACAACTTGCAAACTCCCAACAGCTATATTTTATAATCTAGTGGATAAAAGCATGTCTCTAACAGCTATATTTTTAAATCTAGTGGATAAAAGCAAGTCTCCAACAGCTATATTTTTAAATCTAGTGGATAAAAAAAAGTCTCCAACAACTATATTTTAAGTCTCCAACTTGATTTTAATTGATTTGCAAATGTCCTTCAATATACCCTTGATGATTTTCAGCCATTTTATTGATTTTGTGGCTGAGTGCTTTGTTTTGATTCTTGCTTCACACGCTTTGTAAATTTTCGAACCCATTTGAGCCAAAATAAATACTAGACTTAAAAGAAAATTACAACTCAACTAACTAAACATGAGACATGATTAAGCTTGATCCTAAACCTGGCTTAATCATCTCTAAGACTTTTTATTGTAAAAGAAAACAAAAAGACTCAAATATTCGAAATAAAATAAAAGACTTAAATAATACGACCCAAAAAAAAAAGACTTAGTTTATGACTACGAAATTAAAGGACTTCAGCTTTGGACCTTGACTTTGAGCGTCTTCCAGTTGATGTTGTATCATTATATTTATCTTGGCCAGCTCATGAGAATTAGATGTAGGTGATCCTACATCAGTAGGGCACACGAGCGTTTCACTAGAAAAACTTTGCAACCACAATATAGAGCAATCCCTAGGAGCACTCTTAAAAGACGCACAATTAAATTATATGAATCAATGCGCTATGAATTAGTTGAAATGTTTAAATCTTATAATGGTAGGGTTAGCATAACAACTGACATTTGGTCTGCTCCCCCACATTTAGAATCTTATATGTGTGTAATTGCACATTGGATAGATCAAAATTGGATTATTCAAAAAAGAATAATTGCTTTTGAGACAATGCTAGAAAGACATACCGGTGAAAAGATAAAATATAGATTAGTAGAGATATGTAGAGAATGGAATTGAACTTATTAGATAAGATATTTTGTTGTTCTACTGATAATGCAACCGCTAACATTAAATGTATAGAACTTTTGTTTAACGAACCTGCGTTTAGTTTTATCCTTGGGGGTAGCTTATTACACATACGTTGTTGTGCGCATATAGTTAACTTATCTTGCCAAGAAGGTATAAAACAATTAAGCGATTTATTAGATCCAATTAGAGATATAGTTAAGTGGCTTAGGATTGGAAAGATAAAGAGACGATATAAACAATTATGTGACCAATATCAACTAAAAAAAGTGTATTGGTCATTAGATACTCCTAATACTCCTACACGTTGGGGCTCAACCAACGATTTATTAAGAAAGGCGATTGCTTATCGTCCAGTCATAACACAACTGTATAGTGAGTGTACAGATAGCTATATAGCTGATGACACATGGAAATTAGCTATAGGTGTACATAAAATATTAGAAGCGTATGACCACGCAACTAAGATTTTTTCATATGTTTATGAACCGAACGTTCACTTAGTAATAAGTGAGTGTATTACTATTTTTTATCATCTCCTTAAACATACGCATGATGATACTAACCCATATTTGAAGCCAATTCTTGCAGATATGATGGAAAAATGGAAGGCATAATTTTCCGATTTTCCTTATATTTATGGAATGGCAACCATTTTAGACCCATGTTTTAAAACTGAAGTCCTTACTAAAGTAATGGGATTTTACTAACAATCGTTAGATCGCCCGCCTACTGATGTACATAATTATGTTGGAAAATTAAAAAACTTTTAGCAGAACTCTATGATTATTACGCTAGTGTATATAACCCAAAATGCGATACGTCTAGGCGTGCTAGCGTTTCGGCACGTCCCTCTTATTATAATTCGGTAATAGCTAATATAATGAGTCAAGATCATAGTTTTGTAGGATCATCTTCTTCTTCACCCTCCACCTCATATTTAGAATTAGATAGTTATCTTAAAATCCACTTTGAAATTCACCCTCCACCTAATA
>NC_080060.1:16755865-16825865 GCF_026212465.1 Amaranthus tricolor | reverse complement strand
TTACTGTGTTCTATTTTTAAGTTTTTGATTTTAAGTTTGATTTTAAAAAGTGTTCCTGGGATTCATTGTGGTCACTGTATTCTGTAATCAAGATTACTATGTTCTTAGAAAATATTGAACTTTAACTTTATTAATTTACTATGTAAATGAAAGTGCAAAATTTTTGTTATGCGGAAAAGTTGATGCTGAAGAACAGATTTTGAAGCTGAAAGAGATCATTAAGATGACTATTTATTTAGAAGTTTGAAAGTTTTGAATACACTATTCTGTTGTAATTTGATACTATGTTATGATTAAACGTTAATATGACTATGTATAGTTACTGTCTTCTTTTTTTAATTTTGGAAAAACTTTGTTGCAAAAAGTAAATGCTACTATGTTTTTAGAAAAAGATACTATCTTATGATTAAAAGTTACTATGACTATATATAGTTACTGTCTTCTTTTTTTAATTTTGGAAAAAACTTTGTTGCAAAAGTGAATGCTACTATGTTCTTAGAAAAAGATACTATGTTATGATTAATGGTTACTATGACTATGTATAGTAACTGTTTTCTTTTTTTAATTTTGGAAAAACTTTGTTGCTAAAGTGAATGCTACTATGTTCTTAGAAAAAGATACTATGTTATGATTAATGGTTACTATGACTATGTATAGTTATTGTTTTCTTTTTTTAATTTTGGAAAAACTTTGTTGCTAAAGTGAATGCTACTTTGTTCTTAGAAAAAGATACTATGTTATGATTAATAGTTACTATGAGTATGTATAGTTACTGTTTTCTTTTTTTTAATTTTGGAAAAACTTTGTTGCAAAAGTGAATGCTACTATGTTCTTAGAAAAAGATACTATGTTGTGATTAAAAATTACTATGACTATGTATAGTTACTGTCTTCTCTTTTGTAAGTTTGAAAAATCTTTGTTGCAAAAGTGAATGCTACTATGTTCTTAGAAAAAGATACTATGTTATGATTAAAGGTTACTATGATTCTATATAGTTACTGTCTTTGTTCTTTATCAATATGTTCTTGATAAAGACACCATTTACAATACTAAAGTAATTATACTAATCACATTAGCTAGTAATATTTTTCCTTCTAATTGAAACTAGTAGACAAAACAAAACAAGTTCAGCTTTCTATAACTAAAAACTTTTTCCATTGGCGAATCTTTTTCCTTCTAATTGAAACTTGTTTGGCAATGGAGCGTCTTTTCCCCTTGAAATTGGACATATCATCTAAAACTTGAGATCTTTTCTTATTGAAATCAGATAACAACAAAGAACTTGCAATCTTAGCTCTCGCAACATGCCTCAATGGAGCCTGCATAAGAAATTATCCAATTCATTTAATTAGAGTGTCCTTTAAAATACATTTAAAAATAATAAAAAGAAGAAAATAGTAACTGCATTCAACATCGGACATTGAAAATCATTTGTTCCTTCAAAAAGAAGCATGCTTATCATCAGTGGCGAATCCAAGGTTCAAACTCTCTAGGGGCAACAACATATGGATGATTGTCTTACCCTCCACTACCCAAAACACCCCAAAATAATCAGAGAAATTGATTATCTTGCATAAATTTTCACTATCACAAAGGATAAATGAATACACCACACTACAAATCTCAATCTCTACTATTCTACATCGACCACCAAATCATTCAATCTCTCCCTCCGTCCTTGTAAGTTTGTTTAAGATAATGACACTCCGGGATACATCGTCAATTTGCCAAATTCACAGGAACTAAACTAATTACGGGACATGCTGCCCTGAAAGTAGTTACTATTTGAGAAATTCCCTAAAACATATCACATAGATATTATGTCATGATAAATCATTATCATTTATACAAACACTTGGTGGGCATTACTTTTGGACTCTCAAATCAACAAATTCCATTACAGATAAACACTTAAATATCACAAACAACTTTCACAAACTCAGATAAATGAAATCCCAGTTTTCCATTTGCATAACTGAATATTAAAGTGAAAGAAAAAATTCCCTAAAAACAAAAATTCAAAAGGAAAATAATTGGAAGCAGTAAGAGAACTATAATATCTGACATTTACAAATCATAATTGCAAAGTGAAATTAAGAATTTGACAGTAATAAAAGAGGGCATTATAGGCGAAATCAATAATTTGATTGACAAATGAATTTGAAAATGGGTAAATTGAAGAAGATTAAAGAAATTATACCTTGACCTAGAAATGAATATCATCAATGGCCAAACTTCTGAATGTCGAAATTCAGCCGAAAATTCAAAGAACGGTAGAACAAAACAACACAAATAAGCAAAATATCGAGATTTTGAGTTTTAATATAGAAAAACTTGAAATTAATTCGAAGAACAGTTGAAGAACAACGAAAAATGCCGAGATTCAGCAAAAAATTTTAAGGTTTTAACAAGAAGAAGATGTAGATTTGATACTGAAATAGAAGAGGAAAATGTAAAATTGAAGATCAAAGAAACCGTGAGAATGAAAATCAGATGAGAGAGAAAGAGAGAAAAGGAAATCGCACGAGAAGGAAGAAAATAAATTGAACCTCGTGCAAGGGTAAAGCGGTTTGATACTAAAAAAAACTAAAAAACCGATTATAAAAGGCCATAAACCGCGTGCAAGGATCAAACTCATCCTGACCAATGATTTTTAATCTCGATGGATGAAATTACTTCTTACCCTTCTCATTTTGAGACCCCTTCTCATTTGATCCTAAATCTATATATATATATATATATATATATATATATATATATATATATATATATATATATATATATATATATATATATATATATATATATATATATATATATATATATATATATATATATATATATATATATATATATATTAATAAAATGAAATTTAACCCACACTAAAACTAATTTCACCAATGCCCTATGGGTTTGTTTAGTTCTTAATTGGTACATTTGTTTTATCACCATTAACACCTTTAATAAACCCAAATTTACATCACCATGAACATCTTTAATAATTTTATATTTTTCCATCAAATTTAACACTCAATATCCAGATACTGTAGATAAAATATGAGAAAAAATTAGACATTGAAGACTATTGTAGAAGACAAAAACAAGCATCAATGGAAAAAATATGACAAAAAATCAAATATCGGTTAAATTAAGCAAATTAATTAAATATAATAAAGTTAAATAACTACCTCAAATAACCTAAGTAGAATTAGGCGAAAAAAAAATGATAGAGATGTCAGAAAAATACTAAAAATGAGTGGCTTGGAAAAAAAATTAAAACTTGTATTCTTTTTATGATAAAAAAAACCCCAAAATTCTAATATAAAAAGAAAACAACAAAATAATTTATATATACCCTTAAATTCAATTTAACAATATATCCTCAGATTTTGTTTTCAAAATCAAAGTAAAAAACTCAACATTTATGTAGATTAATAAAATGGAATTTAACACACACTAAAAATAATTTCACCAATTTCCTATGGGTTAAATTAAGCAAATCAATCGAATAAAATTAAATTTAAAAAACTACCTAAAATAACCTAAGTAGAATTAGGTGGGAAAATAACTATTAAAATTATGACGCTTGTCACATTCTTCTATTGCTTTAGTAGAATTTATGATTAATTGTTTAGTATATTTTAGTATTTTAATTTTATGCAAATAAAAATATTTCTAAAGAAAAATTGAGAAAAAACACATGCTTAAGGAAATAAAACCGGGTATCCAAACTCCGACCCGATTTAATATGGGTCGGAACCGGGTCCCATTTTAAGATATATGGATTCGGATTGATCCGATATCCGTTTTTGAACGCCCCTACTGCAAAGGTCGTTGTCGTACGACTGCATTAGTACGGGCTTGGCAGCGCATTATTATAAAATTAGTATAGAACCATGTGCAATGCACATATCTTTTTGATATTAAAAACTTCAGTTTAACAAATGGTGGGTATATATTAGGGGTGTTCAAAACCGAATACCGAATCATCTGAATCCATAAATTTAGATATCAGATTTTTGAATGATAAAAAGCATGATTCGCTTCCAATTCGGATTTCAGCATCCAATTTTATAGGTTTTTTTAATAAAATTTCCGATTTTTACGTATAAAAATTAATCTCATTTCGCTTTCTTTCTATAATTAGGCTTATTTTTGAAAGTTTGAAAAAAATCAATACGAGAACATGGTTGAATATGCAAATGCCTAATATAATTTCCAATAAATTAGTTATGCTATATAGTTGTATGTCATCTAAATGATTTTTACTTTATTTTATTTTCAAATTTTTGTGTCAATATATTATTAGAATATATGATTTGAAATGCACATAGATGGATATGAAACATAATATTCTTGATTAACGGTAATTGATTTACATTCTTTAAATAGAATTATTATCCGATATAATTTAAATATTGACAAAATATATAAAACTTTTTGTTTCGTAAAATTGTAATCAATAATTTAATTAAATGTCAAAGGTCAATAGTAATAATTACTGCATTAGATTGGTTAACCAATTTCAATCATTAATTCTTAATTCTTCCATCAAAAATTTACACTTAACAGGGGCTTTAGAATTGAAACACCTGACATTTTACGGTCTTTTTAATAGATGTTATGATACAAAATTAAAAAAGACTTCTTTCCCCGCAGATATAAGTTAATCTTTCTTCACCAAAAAGATTTGTGACCACCTTGAGTCTGTGATGTCCTCTTCTCCATGACCCACTCACGCCACCAATTCTAGTAGGAGTGCACACGGTCTTGTCTAGTCTGATTTGACACTAAAATCAAACTAGACCAGAAATTTCGGTTTAAAAATTTTTTAGATCAGACCAAACCAATTACAACTCCAGATCGGACTGAACCAAACCGTTCTACAATGATCTGGTCTGATTTGGTCTACGATTTTTTTGCTTTAACAGTTACCACAATGCACATAACAAGATCAGATTATCAACACAAATTTGAGAATGTTAAAGGAACAAATCAACACAAATTCTCTTTAAGGAACTTTATCATATTCTCATACTAATACATAAACACTACTACACCACAGTCATAAACTTAAGTTCTAATTAAAATTCCAAAAATCAACACGAACTAAATAATCTGAAAATTCTACTGAAATTCGAAAAATAAAAAAAAAATTCAAATACAAACCTTACATGTTTCATCTAATATTCAACTGGAAAGAGAATAATAAAAAAATTTCGAAAAAAAAAAATCGACACATTAAGGAAAACCTAAGAAAATTGAAAAGGTAAGAAGAGAGGAGCCCCGCTATCAGTACATTTGGAAATGTCGAGAGTCGAGACTCTTGAGGTTAGTAGAGTAGAAGATAGTGGGTTAATGTTAGTACCGAATAGGATTTTCAACTTTTCAATTTTCATGGGCTTATATGTTCAGTTTAATTTGGGCCTACGCCTATGTCATTATTTACTACGGTTATGGTATTCGGTTTAATATTACGGTTTCCGGTCCGGTCTGGTCTGGTCTAAAAATTTTAAAACCAAAACCGGTACAGAAACCGTAATTTTAGAAGAAAAATCAAATCAGACCATTTAGACCATAGACCAGAGCAAATAATTAAATTGCAGTTTGGTCCAGTTTTGTTTGCGGTTTTGACCAAACTTTGTTCATCCCTAAACTCTACCACCACTAGAGGTGTTCATTTGGGTGATCGGGTCGGTTTCGGACGGGTGTCATTCGATTCAGTTGTATTTCGGATAGGTTATTTTTCGGATGCGTGTAACGGCGGATCACACTCGGATCAGTTCGGTTAGTCACGGTTCAATTGAAGATCAGTTATTTGAGCTATCGGGTTAGCATTGGTTCGATATCAGTTGAAGTTCGTGTCGAGTAGTCAATCGGTCTCGGACTGTCATCGGTTAATAATTGGTTCGATTTTACCGGATACAGATTGGGTTCGGATATTATTTTCCAGTAGAATTCGGCTAAGAATTACTAATTACTATGGATCGAGTCAATATCAGATTAAGTTGTTAGACATTTTTTAGTTGATGATAAGATTCCCCTTAGTTAAGGCAAAATAGTTAAAATGCAAATCAGAGTGATTATTACTTTGTTACTTTAACTTGTTTGACTGTAAATTAAAATTAAAGTTTTATCATTTTTCATCTAAATTAATTAAAATATAGTTAAATAAACATTGACCATTCATTATTAACAATCATAACATTGAAGTACCTAAACGAAGGTAGCTTGTGAAGTCTTTATGTCAGTGGTACAAAAGAATTATTTCTCTCATGGTTGAGCATGCTTGTTGTTTGCTTACTAATATTATGCTAAGCGTCAAGATTGAAATGAATGCATTGATAAAGTGGTAGACTTGCTTATAGTTTTAATATCATCTCAATGTGAATATGAGATATTTTATACGTCTTCGAATGTTGCATGCCAATGTAATCGATAATTTAGAGTATGCTTTCTTGTGTACTTCGGTTTTGCATATGTAATCGATAATTCAGTTTAACATGTTTAATCATTCCTTAAACTTGTTGAACATTGGTTACTTGGTGATTTGACACTTGGTTAGCTCCCAGAAGAGGAGTGTTGTTCTCTAGGTGGAGGCTCACTATGGGCTCATGTTCTAAGTGGGGCATTATGGACATTTGTTATTCGAAGTTTGTGTTCTTTTTCTTATTCAAAGATTGTGTTCTAGGTAAAGTATGATCGACTTTTGTTTATTAAAGATTGTGTTTTAGGTGGAGCATTACAAGCATTTTTTCGTAGGTTTTTTTTGGAGCATTATAGACATTACAAGAGTGATAGCTAGATTTCCAATTCTTTTTCGAATTAATTTCCTATATATTAAAATTGATTTTCTTATTCTTGTTAGGATTGTTTTCTTATTTTTAGGATTGTTGTATTTTTCTATTTCTATTAGTGTTAGAAATTCTTGTATGGTTATCTCTATCCAAAGAGAGTCTAACCTTTATTTTTGAGATAATGGAGACTGAAAAAAGTAAGAGAGCCATTCTCGAGAGTTTTATGGTAGATCGATCAAATTGTTGTATACCATCTTGTATTTATTTATCCATATTATATATAGGAAAAATTATTCTTCAACTTGGTGAATGTAGCTATCACATTGATAGTGAACCACGTAAATATTTATGTCTTGTGTTAACATTATTGTTTACTATTCGACTCTCTTCGTTCCTAAAAATTATTCTCATTTCATTTTGGTTCGATCCATTTGTTGTTCCCTAAAAAAATTTTCTATACCTTATTCATCCTCTTTTAAATATTTTATTAATGCTGATGGTCCCCACATATTTTGCATTAATTTCATTTTAATATTCTTATACTCCCTTTTATTCATCTTAAGTGTCTTATTTACTATATACAATATATCCAACGCACTTATTTAATCCTTAATAAATCTAATTATGCATAATTAAATATTATAGAAAGTTGATATTAATAAAGTTTACATTAAAACAAACCAAATAAGATCCCACATGACACTAGTGGAAAAAAATGTATTTGTTGCTCATTATTTGCTGTGGTTTTTGTGTATTAGCAGCAAAAAATAGGAAAACGTATTAAAAAAATATATGTATATACTCTAATTGCTGCGGTTAACCCTTTGACCGCAGCAAATACCCTAGCATCATGCATTGATTGCTGCGGTTTTTCCACAACCGCAACAAATAACCCTTCAAAATTAGCTTAATTGCTCCGGTTCTTCCACAACCGCAGCAAATAACACTTCAAAATTAGATTATTTGCTCCGGTTTTGTTGTGAACCACAGCAAATGACCGTTGGACAAAAACCCGCCAGTTTCTTTTTATTTCACATATCTTCTCAAATACGTTATACAGTTGTTCATTGAAAAAACGCTTCATCTTCATTTGCTTCGTTCCTCTTCTACATCTTCACAAACGTATAAGATTAAGCATCAAGATCATTTGTGTTCGTTTCTTGTGTTCATCTTCATTTTCACAAACGCTGTTTTTATTCATTTGCTGTATTCATCTTCATTTGTGTTTGTTGCTGTTCATCTTCATAAACTTGTTGTTGTTCATCTTCACAAACTTGTTGCTATTTATCTTCACAAACTTGTTACTGTTCTTGTTGCTTCTGTTCATCTACTGTACATCATCAAACTTGTGTTTTGAAGGTAAATCCTTGCTTCTGTTCTTGTTCATCATCAAACTTCGAATTTTCATAAACCTACTTGTTGCTTCTATTTTGTTGCTGTTCTTGTTGCTTCTGTTCATCTACTGTACGTGTGATAAATATCTAAAAAAAACCTAATTTAATTACCTTATTTTTATTTTGAACCAACTTCGAATTTTGTTGTTGTTCTTGTTGCTGTTCATCGAATATAATTATGTTTCTGTTCATCTTCTTGTATTTGTTGTTCTTGTAAAAAATCTTGTTATGTTGTTGTTCTTGTTGCTTATTCTTGTTGTAAAAAATCGAATATAATCTTGTTGTTCTTGTTGTTGTAAATCCTTGCTTCTGTTCTTGTTCTTGTTGTTGTCTAAATGCTTAAATTTGCTTCTGTTCTTGTTGTTGTCATATTTGTTTTTCACAATTTATCTGATTTAATTATTTCGATTTTAAATATTTTTATTTGTGTATGTTTTAAAAATTATTAAAAATTATTATTAATAAAATTTAAATTTTAACGAATTAAATAAAATTTTACTTTACTATGTTTCAACTTATAGATTTTACATAAAATACTGATTTTACATAAATGAAATAATTGTTTTAAATTGAAGTGAGTATCTAGTATTTTAATGATTGTATTTATTTGCTTGAGGGTTAGGGAAATAGGTGAAATTTTAATATGAAAATATTAATATTGCATTCTTATTTTTCATGTTATTTCTAATATATAGTTAATACAAAATAATAATACTCCTAGTTGATAAATAATACTAGTATATTATTATTTGTGGAGTAAATAATTTTTTGTTCAGAAAGTATTTTTAATTTTTAAGTTTCTTGTTCGTTTAATAATGTATGATTCGTTTATGTTGTTGTTGGAGTTCATTGATAAGCCACTAGACCGGATTTTAAGGGTGAATTGGACTTATGCTTATTTGTACTCTACGTCTAGTTTGTAGCTAGTATCATAAATTTTCAAATAAGATCACTATTAGGTTATATAATTTGATGTATATTAAAGTCAATTATAACTTTAAATTTTATTTTTTCTAAAATTTTTAGAAAGATTATTATAATCAAAGAGTTTAAGTACCTTCAAATAATTTGTAGCAATTCTAAAGTGACCAATTATAGTTATAAAGTAATCACCTACAAGTTTAAAATGATCACTTTTATAGTATAATTGAAGTCATCATTAACAATCTTAAAAAACATTATTAATTATTAATTTTTATTGTTTTTATATGAATATTATTAATTATTGTTTTGTTTTGAATCAATTAATCACACTAATTAGGATGACAAACGATCGTTCTTGGATGTATGGAAGCATTGGATCGTCGGAATTTATTGATGGCGTATTAGAATTTTGTAGTATTGCGGTTGAACATCAAGTTAGGACGGGGGGAGTTGGTTTTTATTGCCCATGTGTCAGTTGTGGCAATGTATCAAAGGTAGATAGTGTTGATATCCTTAGGGAGCACATACTTCGACGTGGGTTTAGGCCTCAATATCATGTTTGGGTTTGGCATGGTAAGGAGGGAGTTTACAAAGAGAAAAGTGTTGTTGAGGACGTCAATAATGTGGTCTATGTCAATGAGGATGTAGTAGATCATGTTGATGGGTATGAGACAGATGAAGAGAATGTCGATGAGGATGTGGATCGTGTTGATGAGATGATGGAGGGAGTCGAGGATGAGTTAGGAAAACGTCCTCGTGTTTTTGACTTGTTGACAGAGGCTTCTCAAAAGCCTTTGTACCCTGGATGTACAAAGTTCACCAAACTAACAGCAGTGTTGACAATTTTCAACATTAAGTCAAAGTTCAATTTGAGTGACGCTAGTTTCACAATGTTATTAGAAGCGTTAGGTGAGATGCTTCCTGAGGGAAATGAACTTCCAAAGTCGACATATTATGCCAAAAAGCTCATGTGTCCTTTCGGCTTAGAGTAGCAGAAGATTCATGCGTGTCCGAATGATTGTGTGTTGTATCGGAATGAAAACGAGAACATAGAAGAGTGTCCTAGGTGTGGGTTATCGCGCTACAATTGTAAAGGGGCTCGGGATGCTAAAAGGCCCCCGGCTAAGGTATTGTGGTATCTTCCAATAATACCTAGATTCAAGCGCTTGTTTTCTATAAAGAAAGATGCGTTAAATTTGAGGTGGCATGCAGATAGGGTGAAGAAAGGTCACTTGCTCACACATCCATCTGATTCTCCGGAGTGGAAGAGTATTGATAGGTTGCATAAGACTTTTGGGGATGAGGTTCATAATTTAAGGCTCGGACTGTGTACGGATGGAATGAACCCATTCGGCAATCTTAGTTCTCAACATAGTACTTGGCCGGTACTTTTAGTGATCTATAATTTGCCACCTTGGTTGTGTATGAAGCGTAAGTACATAATGCTTTCGCTTCTTATCTCGGGTCCTGAACAACCTGGCAATGACATAGATGTGTATCTTGCACCTCTCGTTGAGGATTTGAGAAAGATGTGGGATGAAGGCGTTTCAGTGTTTGATGCATATGCTAATGAGGAGTTCACCTTGCGTGTAATGCTTTTATGCACCGTTAATGATTTTCCGGCATATGGCAACTTATCGGGGTATAAGAACAAAGGGAAGAAAGCATGCCCGATATGTATCGATGACATGGAATCCACGTGGATTCCTAAGTGCAAACACGTATTCATGCACCATCGAAAGTTCCTCCCACGAGACCACCAATATCGTAAGAAAAAGAAGTTGTTCAACGGGGAGGTTGAGGACCGTGTAGCTCGTCGACCGTTGACCGGTTATGAGGTTTATGAACAGGTTAAGGGAGTTGAGACTGTATTTGGTAAAACGGGGCAAGTGCAAGGGGGTGAAGACCGATTATGGAAAAAAGAATCAATCTTTTGGAAGCTTCCATATTGGAGAGATCTACAGGTTAGGCATTGTCTTGACGTTATGCATATAGAGAAAAATGTATGCGATGCCATACTCGAGACTCTCATGAACCCTTTAAACTTGACGCACTACAACTCGACGTGATTGTAACTTTATGCAAGTTTGAGATGTAATTTCCACCTTCTTTCTTTGACATAATGATTCATCTTATTGTCCATCTCGTTCGTGAGCTCAAGCTTTTGAGTCCAGTTTTTTTAAGGTGGTGTTATCCTTTGGAAAGACACATGGGTGTTTTACAAAACAAGGTGAGGAATCCAGCACAACCCTAGGGGAGTATGATTCAAGGCACTGTGAGCGATGAGATTAGTAATTTTATAGCCGAGTATTTGGCCATGGCAAAGCCTATTGGACTTCCCACCTCTAGACATGAAGGAAGGCTTGAGGGAAAAGGAACAATTGACTCCAAATCGGTCACACCTCCTCGAGAAAGCCTTCTACAAGCACACTTGTATGTGTTGCATCATATTCCGGAAGTTTATCCTTTTTTGAGTGAGCATTTTGATATATTGCGCGCAAAACATCCTTCTAAAGGGGATAGGGCATTGATGCAGTTGCATAACAAGACGTTTATTAATTGGTTTCATAATCGAGTAATATGCGAAGAACTCAAGGGTGTATCCGAAATTGTTAAGTGGTTAGCTTTTGGTCCTCGTGATGATGTCAACAAATATGAGGGTTACGATGTCAATGGCTTCACATTTTGGACTGAGAGTCAAGATAAGAAGTCATCGTATCTACAGAATAGTGGGGTTTCTATTTTGGCGTCATCAACATTTTACGCGAGTGCGAAGGATCAAGCGCCGGTTGATGCTAAATTGGTATACTACGGGCGGGTACATGAAATATGGGAGCTTGACTACTCTACTTTCAACATTGGTCTTTTCAAATGTAAGTGGGTAGATAATAATCGACGATGCATTAAAAATGACGACCCTTGTGGATTTACTCTTGTAGACTTAGCTCGTTTGCGTGATAGTGAGGAGCCATTCATACTAGCTACACAAGCCAAGCAAGTATTCTACATTGTCGACCCGTCTGATAAAAAATGGTCTATTGTTGTACCGGGAAAAAGAAGTATCCTTAGTATAGGTGATGTTGAGGATGAGGAAGAATATGATGCTTTTGAAGACTCCCCTCCCTTTATCTATCCAAAATCAGTGGATCAAGATGATGTAGATGATGTAGATGTTGGTTATATGCGTGTAGATCACACGGAAGGAATACATTTGAATTAAGTGATCCACAAGGTATGAATTTAAAGCTTTTTAAAGTTTTTTTGGCACTTGGTTTGTTTTGCATGAAACATTGCACATAACACTATTTGTTATATATTATTGTGTTGAACGTATTAGAATTGTTTTTCATATTCTTAATATTACTTAGCTTATGTTCTAATATATTTCTATTCATACTCTTTCAGGTACTGATATACAATGCATTTATTCAGAGACGAAATTGTCCCCGAGATTGAGACCTCGGATATTGAGCATCGTAGTAATGACAGCGAAGAAGACCAAATTGTGAGATACGAGCGTATGGCTGAAGACGCTCCACCGATTGACAATGATTTTGAAACTGAAGACGCCCCACCAATGGATGCTCTCACCACTACCAGTAAGAAAAGAAAAGGGCGAGGTCCTACAAAAACCTCAAAGTCACAGAAACCATGCATTTGGAATACAATGCATTGGGTCAACCCTGCGGAAAATGGCGTAGGCAATATGGAAAACAAGTGGGTCTATGTATCCGCAAGCTTTCCATATTGCACGCATGGAACGAGGTTCCAGAGGGTTTGAAGAACTCTCTATGGCATGATACTGTGGTAAGCAACTTTACTATTTTTACTCATTTATTTTCATTTTAAAATTAATTTGATTGATAGTAATAAATATAATTTTTTTTTGTAGAACCATTTCCACATCGAGAGCGATGAGGACAAGAAGAATGTGTTTCTTTCAGCTGTTGCTGAAAGATTCAGAGATTTCAAATCCAAGCTAGTAACTGGCTGGATTACGAAGAGCCGTGCCCGTACGACCAAAAAGGTCAAAACGGGAAACGAAGGTGGAGAGCAAGCACCTTCGAAGATGCCCTACGAAATATGGGGTCACATATCGAAGAGGGATTGGGAGGCCTTTGTTGCCAAAAGAACAACTCCCATAGAAGGTGTAAGTATTTCATATTATATTATAGTTTACCAATTTGAATTTACTTCTTTTGATTCAGTCATTAAACTAATACATGAAATTCGATTTCTATTGATTAATTAGGAAAAGCGTGGTAAAGCTTCTGATTCTGCAAGCAAAAGGAAGTTTTACCATCGCT
Organism: Amaranthus tricolor; assembly: GCF_026212465.1. Taxonomy (NCBI): domain Eukaryota; kingdom Viridiplantae; phylum Streptophyta; class Magnoliopsida; order Caryophyllales; family Amaranthaceae; genus Amaranthus; species Amaranthus tricolor. The sequence continues at coordinate 16,812,443 of NC_080060.1, read as the reverse complement.
TAGGCAAGAAAACGTACGATGAGGTCCGAAAAGAGTGGGTGGATGCGGGTTTATACCCCAATCAAAGTTCATCCACGCCCTCATCTACGACTACCTCCGCATCCGTGAATACTCTTGCTGGAGATCGGGTGCGTGATTGGTATTGCGGGCTTCATTCCCGAGATGCAAGTGGTAAATTTACCATTAATGATCCGGGAACGAAGAAGGTTGTTGATGCTGTGGTGAGTTTTGAAATTATTAAGTATATTCTTCATTGGTTTTGTATTCTTTGACTTTGATGTACTTATACTAATAGCTATATATGTCACTTTTTATTTGAACAGATGGGCTGGAAGGAAAAAGAAGCTACGGGGGAGTTCACCCCAAGAGGCAATGTTGACGCATTGCATATGGTCTTAGGGAAAGACCACAGTGGGCGGGTAGTCGGAAAAGGAGGCGTCCGGGTGGGGTTACAGAAGGCATTCGGCAAAGAGTGTGTTGCTACTCAATCCCGAACGGCACTGCAGGAAGAAGCAGCAACCCTCCGAGTGGAGATTACGAAGAACGTTCTCGCCAAGCTGGCCGCCGTGTTGCAGAAGATGGGAGCACCCATTGTGGACTTGGCAAACCTGATTGTCGAGTATCAGGAAAGTCAACATGGGGATCCTAACGCTTTGTTCGAGCCAACATCCGAGCCCATTACCCCCGGAGCACCCCAGCTCATTATTAATACCCCTGAAGGGGAAAACACCACACCGGAGAACATAAACTTTGTTGCTTAAAATCCGGAGCCAACTCCGGAGCCAGTGCTACAGGTACATAGTTTTTAAATATATAAGCACTTATTAATTTAAATTGCAACGCGTAATTAATATTTTATTATGATGCTTATTATACTAAACAACACAATTTTCAGAAGGCGGCTCCTTGTTCTCTTTTGCTGCCTCAGTTAAGTGTTGCTGGTGATGGCGACTTAACTGAGATTGCATATGGTGTGGCCCAGCTAAATAAAGAGGGCTAAACAGTGCATTCAATGCCTGTTACAAGTGGCCACATCAGTGTGGCCGTGGAGACTATTGTAAAGGGGTTTGAAGATTTCTCACTCCCAATTCCAATGCCAGCATGGAGCCTTGAGAAACTATCAGACGCCCTAGGTAGTTTCGTCACATGGCCATATGCTTGGGTCCGATTCACTAACATGGTAAGAATCATTTGTACCTTATTTATTTTTATTTTTTTAATTGCATGCTCACACTAATTTAATTGTATAAATTGAAATAGCAAAAGAGTCCAAAGAGATCTTGGAGAGAGGTTGGTTCCTCAGCAAAGGTGTCGACTGGGTCAAAGTCGATGCCAAGCACTCTAATTTTGACTGATGAAGAGCTAAAAGATCTCTCTCAAGATTGCAAATGGCTGCATTATTGTGCATCTCGCATAAGTGAGGAGGACCCAATCATTTTGACCCTGCTGAAGGAGCAATACTGCTTTTTAGAGAGCCCGTTTGTAATTATTGGTCCTAGTGACATCGGGCAATTTTTGAGAAGAGAGACGCTGAACGTAGCTCTTTTCCATGTCTACATGAGGTGATGTTCATTATCTTACAAGTTAGGCATTGTTGTTTAATTGTTTTAATGACCGAGTTACTAACAAAATTCTCTTATTTGTGAGTTTAGTGCGGCTTACGAGGAGCTAAATTCTTGCGAACCTCCAATAAAAATTGGATGGTTTTGTCCGGAGTCGATTTCGGGTAGTAAATGTAGAAATCATCCAGATCAGGTCAGAGCATACATTGAGACTGCTTTGACTAATTCCCTTGCATCTAAACACACATTCATTCTGGCTCCATATTGGGAAGAGTAAGTTTTATTATTGAAATTGAACTTATCTTTTGATTTTTAAAGTCACCTAATCTCTAATTTGTTGATTTTAAATTTGTGTTTGTAGTTTGCATTGGATACTTTTGATCATTTGTCCTTTAACGAACACTGTGCACGTCTTCGACTCATTACAAAAACCTCAAAGCCCACCTCGCAACACAAGATTCAAAGCGTTGTTGAATGCGTACGTAATATTAATTATTTTACCAATTTGATTTAATTAAGTGTTATATATATATATAGTATTACTTTTCCCATGCGTTTCAGCGCAATGAAAAGAGTGCGTGGACAAATGGGATCTACATCCAGAACCACATTTCCAAAATGGATAGCAAGAAAGGTACACAAATTCGATTTTATGCGTTTTTAAGCGTTTTTGTCAATTTCGCGCGTAAAGTAGGTCAAAATTGGTTTGTTATGCACGAAACTTCGCACACAAGACTATTTGGCATATATTAATGTGTTGAAATGGTTAGAATTGAAAATAATAGTCATATGCTAGAAATTAGGTGTTAAGTTGCGATTTTAAGGGTTTTTAAGCGTTTTTGTCAATTTCGCGCGTAAAGTAGGTCAAACTTGGTTTGTTATGCACGAAACTTGGCACACAAAACTATTTGGCATATATTATTGTGTTGAAATGGTTAGAATTGATAATAATAGTCATATGCTAGAAATTAGAAGTTAAGTTGCGATTTTAAGGGTTTTTAAGCGTTTTTGTCAATTTCGTGCGTAAAGTAGGTCAAACATGGTTTGTTATGCACGAAACTTGGCACACAACACTATTTGGCATTTATTATTGTGTTGAAATGGTTATAATTGATAATAATAGTCATATGCTGGAAATTAGAAGTTAAGTTGCGATTTTAAGGGTTTTTAAGCGTTTTTGTCAATTTCGCGCGTAAAGTAGGTCAAACATGGTTTGTTATGCACGAAACTTGGCACACAACACTATTTGGCATATATTGTTGTGTTGAAATGGTTAGAATTGAAAATAATAGTCATATGCTAGAAATTAGGTGTTAAGTTGCGATTTTAAGGGTTTTTTAGTGTTTTTGTCAATTTCGCTCGTAAAGTAGCTCAAACTTTGTTTGTTTTGCACGAAACTTGGCACACAACACTATTTGGTATATATTATTGTGTAGAAGTTTTTAGAATTGAAAATCATAGTCATATTCTAGAATTTACGTGTTAAGTTGCGATTTTATGCGTTTTTAACCGTTTTTGACGCTAACATCTATTTTCTCTTAGTGCTTTCAACAACCTTCTTCTTCCGTTGACTGCGGCTACTACGCGCTGAAGTATATGGACGATATTATACATTCCGTGAAGGGCTTTGGAGTCGAAAATATAGATGCCGTAAGTATTTGTTACGTTCTTAATTAAATATATTATTGTTAAAATCTAATATGTTTATTTCTATATTAATCTTTTATTTTAATATTATATATAGGTTTTAAACGACATTCCGAGGGAAACACGCCCTTTGAGAAGTGAAGAGATACGCGAATTAAAAGACAAGATTGCCGCGTATCTTGCTAATATTTGTCCTTGAAAAATTGTAACTAGTATAGATTATTTTTTATACTTTAATGTATATATTATATATATATATATATATATATATATATATATATATATGTACGTACATAATATTATATTATATATACGAGCGAGAGTTTATTATTACAAAGAGATTAATGTTGATTATCTGTGATTATCATTGGATTAATCACTGTTATTACATTGTATTATTATTGCATTATTATAAGAATAAAACGGAAAAAGAAAAAAAAAAGAGAGCTATTTGCTGCGGTTTTTGCCCTTGACCGCAGCAAATAAACCTCATTATTTGCTGCGGTTTTTGCCTATGACCGCAGCAAATAACCCTCATTATTTGCTGCGGTTTTTGCCCATTACCGCAGCAAATAATTCCTTTATTTGCTGCGGTTTTGTACCGCAGTGTAAACGCCTTGAATTATGAAGGCAAACACTAACTGGAATTTAGTATTAATCAAACGGAAGCTTACTTTTGCCAACACAATTAAGGAGTTACTTAAAGGTAAAACCAATATCCAAGCAATATAACGGAAGTCTTAACTGTCCAAAATATAGGAAAATTACAACCAAATCGAAATAAGTCCAAAGTTCAAATTACATCCTTAAATTAGTCTAAATCTAAACTAATAGTCTCTTAAATAAAATAACGAGATCTAAACAAAACGGGAGTCATACTCCAACTCAGGTTCATCTTCCGCTCGCATATCCATTCTCCGTCGAGGTGCCATAGGGTTTTACTCTAAAAACAAAACCATTGGAAAAACATACAAAGCATAGTATCAGCAAAAAGGCTGAGTATAAACACACTGGTGTCCGTCAAACAAGTTATTGAAACCCTTTTTTTTTGAGTAAATTCATTTTGAAATATACTTTTTCATTTGATAAATCATATTATGATTCAAATCCAGTTCAATGGCTCTATAGTCATTTTAAATTCTCATTTTTCATCATAAATCATAAGATCTCAATGGATCCAAATCAATTTCAAACTCATATCATAAGTTTACATGGGTACTCTGTGAGTCATCCTGTGACTCGTTTGGTAGTCGGTCTACCGTCCGCGACATGTCCGGCAAGTGTAACACAATGGTATTGTGAACAATACGCGCTCAGCATTGGTGAGCCGTTTAATCATGCACACAACATTTGCTGTGGCATATGTACCCGCCATTTAGGCTAAAACATTTTTTTGTACATAATATATATCTTGTAATTTTAATAGTATTTGAAAGTCAAAAGTATCAACTTTTTCAATATGATAAAAATCTTTTATTTGCACATAGCAAAACATACTTTATTTGCGACTTAGCAAAATCAAATCATAATATTTTCCACATGGGTAAAACATGCTTAGCATAATCATATCATTAAACATAACCTTTGTATTATATTGGGGCATCACTAGCATGTATGGAAATGAATCGTAACAAAAAGTAATTAAAGTTCAATACAATGTTTTTTTTTTAAGGAAACCACTAAAATGTTTCGTTTCAATCCTTCTTAAAGTAAATATAACTTTAAAGGGTTTTGAAATTCATTCAAAAAAACTAGAATATGATTCATAAGTCTATAAAATCATTACAATAGAAGATTTCATAAAACACTATTTTCTTAAATACGAGATAGTTTTGCCGGTAATAAAATCGATAATTGATTTACAAAGTAAATATTAATTCTCCAACAAGGCCCAAATTAATCAAGTCATTATAATACCTTATTTAAAATGAATTTAAGGTTGTCCCATCAGATTATAATTGGTTATGCGAATTTATAACGATCTTACAATTACTTTCGACAATTTGGGTATTTACCGTTATTTAAATGGTGTCTTAAATCCGTAAAATTTATAAACCATCTAATTTAAACTTAATTTATACTATGAGGCAGTAGGTTATTAATATAACTATAATTTTTTTTATAAAGGTCTATTTTTACCCAAATTTAATTAACAATATTACACTTTTTAATAAATAAACATTGTCTATTAATTTGATAAATTAGTAAATAATTAACAATTTATTATATAAAATTATACCAAAGTTCCAGAAGTCATATAATATGTTTATTAGGCTATTTGAACTTATAAAAATCATGTATGGTGTTTTATTATTTTGTATAGAGATTTTATCGATAAATAGGATAAAATATGTTTAAAATTATTTGAGTCCAAATAAAATATTATAAAAAGTTATATGATATTCCAGAAGCTATTTAAAGGGGTATAAAATTTTAAATAACCATTAAAAATCATGTGGGGTATTTTTAATAATTAATATCGTTATTTTACCGATAAACCAAATAAAGTTTATTTAAGTCCATATATGGTCACGAAAATCCATATACATTTTTGAACATGTATCTACTGCTTAGATAAGTGTTTCATAAAATTTTCATGTCTAAAATACGTCATTTAGTATTTATTTTATATTTTACCGTTTTCAAACTTACCGATTATTAATAACCGAGTAAAAATTGTTAAGGTCTTTAAATGTCAACGAAACCTTCCCAAACTTTTACCAATTTTACCTACTGTCCACATGAGTATGTGATAAAAATTTCAAGTCCATATGTCTTTGTTTGGTAATTATTTTATATTTTACCATTTTACAATTTACCGTTAAACAATTTAACGATTATTCAAAAATAATAAAAAAAAAATTCCAAACTAAATATATTCTGGCCAAATCTTGTTGGAGAAATTATAATATGTTTTTATTAATTATTTTTGATGATGAAGAGTTCATCTAATACCATGTTTTATAATAAGAGTATTTAACACTTTAAAATCCATTAAAATATCAATTTAACGAATAATCTCAACAAAAAGTATCCAAGAAATTTTCTTAACATATAGCTACTGAAAATTTCTTTTAAATGAATTTCAAATATTTTCAAATTCATATAATCATTTCCATCACAATAACTTTCACAAAGTAGTGTTAAACATGCCTTTAAACCTACAATAATTTATAAAATCAACATGAGAAAATAAGGTGTTTTTGCTAGGAATTGTAAGATTGAACTTCAACTTTGCTTATGAATGAAATAAGGAGTAAAATGAAGAGTGAAAGAAGGTTGATGGAGCTGAAAATATGGACAGCAAATATGTATTGATTTATTATGTTTGCATGCTTGTTATGATGGTGTTTTTGGGTAAGAACAATAGGTGCTTTGGGTAGAGAGTTTGGTGGAGTGTGCAAGTGAGTTTTGGGGCTAAAAGAGGGCTAGTATGACAGCTAGGGGCTGCTGTTTTGGGGCTGGTTTGAGGTGATTTATGTCCCCAATTTGGTCTAATATGGTGTAAGAAAGGTTTATCTAAGATAGTTTAAGGTTTGGGTAAAAATTGTTGTACATGTAACAAGTTATGTAACTTGTACTTCATGTTTAAAAATCACTTGTATATGTGTGAAATATATAATTTACTCCCATCATGGTTACATAATATGCTTGGGTAATAAATTAAATTTTTTTTTTTCGAACTGTTATGGGTAGTTGCTCAACTTTAAGTTTAACCTCCAAAGTTCACATTACTTGTCACGATTCATAATCATGTTACGAATTAACAAATTTTTAATCATCGTAGAGATTTTTCAAATTACTACCATCACTAATTAAATTATAATTAGTAACGAACAAATATATAAGAAAAATTAGGCGCTAAAAACGACTAATGAAATCTCCTAATAATACGACTGTTTCAGTCTTCCCTTCTTATAAGAGTTTCGTCCTCGAAACTAACTCAAACTAATGGTTATAAATACATCACTCAAATAAGTAAGGGTATCTAATTAACATGTCGTCCTCTTTTTCCCAAGTAGCACTGTCGGCATCCTGTCCACTCTATAGCACTTTCACAAGTGGAATCGTGCGGCTACGGAGTTTTCTAACCTCTCGACCGAGGATCCTCAGGGGCTTCTCCTCATACTGCAAGCTTTCAACAAGTTGAATCGGCTCATACTGGAGAACATGTGATGGATCAAACACATACCGGCGCAATTGCGACACGTGGAACACATTGTGAACCTTAGCTAATTGTGGGGGTAATGCTAACTCATAAGCTACCTCCCCAACTCTGCGCAAAATTTCATAGGGTCCAATGAACCGAGGATCAAGCTTCCCTTGCATTCCGAACCTCTTAATTCCCTTTGTTGGCGAGACTTTAAGGAACACCTTCTCACCGACTTGGAACTCAAGTTTCCTTCTCCTACGGTCTGTGTAAGATTTCTGTCGATCTTGGGCAGCCTTCATCCGGTCTCTAATGATTCTGACTTGTTCAGCAGTCTCTCTGATCATCTCTGGTCCAACGAGCACGCCGGGCCTCCCGGTATCCCAATAAAGTGGTGTCCTACACCTTTGGCTATACAAGGCCTCATACGGAGCCATACCAATACTACTCTGGTAACTATTGTTGTAGGAGAATTCTATCAATGGTAAGATGTCCTCCCACGAACACTGAAAATCAAGGGCACATGCCCGAAGCATATCCTCTAGGGTCTGGATGGTCCTCTCTGTCTGCCCATCTGTAGCTGGGTGAAAAGCGGTGTTGTAATTAAGGGTCGTGCCGAATGCCCTTTGTAGCTCATTCCAAAATCGAGCCACAAATTTTGGATCTCGATCTGAAACTATTGTCATCGGTATACCATGTAGTCTAAGTACTTCTTTCACATAAGCATCGGCCAATTGTTTTGCTTTCCAGGTTACTTTCGCAGGAATAAATCTGGCAGTCTTAGTGAGTCGATCAACAATCACCCAAATAGAATCATTTCCTCTTCTCGAACGGGGCAATCCAACAACAAAGTCCATACTCACTGATTCCCACTTCCACTTAGGCACGGGAAGTGGTTGCAATTCCCCCGAAGTGCGCTGGTGGTCAATCTTGACTTGCTGACATACTAGACATCGAGCTATGAAATCCTCGACATCCTTCTTCATGTTCATCCACCAAAAGTATTGTTTTAAATCTGCTAACATCTTATCCCTTTCTGGGTGGACAGAATACATAGTCGAATGTGCCTCCTTGAGTATTTTCTCTATCAATTCAGGATCTCGAGGCACGCATAACCTTCCCTCTAGATGAATACTCCCATCTTTAGCAATACTGAAGTCTTTTACTGCACCCTTTTCAATACCAATCTTCAACTCTGACAAGAAGTCATCATACTGTTGTAGCTCACGGATCTCCTCATGTAGACTCGGTGTTGTACTCATAGCATTGAGAACGATATCGTATGATCCTTTCTTAACCACAATCAATTCTAGCTCCTTCATCTCCACATAAATCTCGTAGGGCACTGAAATTAGTCCATTAATGACCATTCTCGGTATTCGGCTTAAGGCATCTGCTACACGATTTGCCTTCCCGGGATGATACTCCAAAGTGAGGTCATAATCTTTCATCAATTCTAGCCACCTTCTCTGCCTCATGTTAAGCTCCTTCTGTGTAAACAGATAAGTCAAACTCTTGTGATCGGTGTAGATCTTGCAACTAGTGTCGTAGAGATAATGCCTCCAAAATTTTAAGGCAAATATGACTCCGGCTAATTCTAAATCGTGCACTGGATAGTTTTTCTCATTTGGCCTCAATTGTCTCGATGTGTAGGCAATCACTTTCCCCTCTTGCATGAGTACACAACCCAAGCCCTCTAAAGATGCGTCACTGTATACCGTGAACTCCTTCCCATCCTCGGGCAATACAAGCACTGGAGCCGTTGTCAACCTCTTCTTTGATTCTAGGAAAGCATCTTCGCACTTTTGTGACCACACAAACTTGGTATTCTTTCGAACCAAACTGGTGATCAGTAGTGCGATCTTAGAAAACCCATCAACATATCTTTTGTAATAACCTGCCAAACCCATAAAGCTCCTTACCTCAGTTACACTAGTCGGTGCTGGCCAATCAATGATTATCCTTATCTTCTCGGGGTCCACTGTTATGCCATCTTTTGAGATTACATGACCTAGGAAGACAACTCGATCCAACCAGAATTCACTCTTGCTCAACTTCCCATAAAAGCTCCTTTCCCTCAATCGTGTTAATACCAATCTTAAGTGCTCCTCATGATCTTTCTCTGTCTTAGAGTACACCAAGATATCATCAATGAAAACCACTACAAGTTTATCAAGATAGTCGTGGAATGTTCGATTCATCAAGTCCATGAATGCTGCAGGGGCATTGGTTAACCCAAACGGCATCACTCTAAACTCATAGTGCCCATACCTGGTGCGGAAAGCAGTTTTAGGAATGTCTTCCTCCGCTATCCTCAACTGATGGTAACCAGATCTCAGGTCAATTTTAGAGAAAACTCCGGCTCCTTTCAACTGGTCAAATAAATCATCAATTCTGGGAAGTGGGTACTTGTTCTTGATGGTGATTTTGTTCAACTCCCGGTAGTCAATGCATAGCCTCAAAGACCCATCTTTCTTCTTCACAAACAACACTGGAGCTCCCCATGGTGATACACTTGGTCTGATAAACCCTTTATCTTGTAACTCCTCAAGTTGGGTTTTTAGTTCTGCCAACTCAAGTGGTGCCATTCTATATGGTGCCTTTGAAATCGAGCTTAACCCTGGAACTAGGTCAATGTGAAAATCAATCTCTCTCTTTGGAGGTAACCCAGGTAGATCATCAGGGAATACATCAGAAAATTCTCGCACTATCAAAATCTGGCTTAAGTCGACCTCCTTGTATGTTGACTCGCTCATGTGGTAAACCTGGGCTTCCCCACCTTTCTTTGCAAAGGTTGTAAGCCTCTCAATCATCTCTGGCTCAATATTAGGTATGGTCCCATCACTAAAAGCTACTTGATCCCCTGGATTATTCCCAACCTTTACATTCCTCTCATAGCACTCAATCACTGCCCTGTGTTTACCTAGCCAGTCCATCCCTAGAATGATGTCAAACTCTCCTAAGTCATATACAATCAGGTCTACATGGAACTCCTTACCCTGGATCACTAATGGGCAATCAATCAACTTTGTATTACATGATACCGTTGATCCATCGGGCAACTCAACTCTATGCATTATAGGGTATACATTAACAGAACAGTCCAAGGATCTCACAAATGACTTAGAAACATAAGACTTGTCGGCCCCAGAATCAAATAAGACACGGGCGGACTTACCAAGCAATAACAGTAATCCGGAAATGACTTTACCTTCTGTCTTAGGGATCAAGGTGCTAGGCTCCTCCGCTGTAGTAATGGCAAAGAATTTTCCTCCTCCCGGGCGCTGGTTCCCTTGGGCTCCAGAAGATGAGGCTTTATTGCCTCCTTTATATTCAAGGCGAAGCTGAGAGTTATTGTTACGCTGGTTCCCTTGATTTCCTGAGTATCGTGCTCCACCATTCCCGGGGTTTCCCCGGTTCTTGCCCCAACAATCTCGAGCCAAATGACCTGGTTTTCCACAATTCAGACACACAGCCTTACCCTCACAGTTGACTCCCTTAGAGTGTCATTTCTTGCATCTATCACACAGTTGAATTTTTAGCGGGTTGGAGTTTTGTGGGTTTCTGTTGCTGTTGAAGCGGTTTTGGTTTTGAATGTTTCTGAGGTTTTGGTTTTGATTCCCCTTGAAGTTTCCCTCAGCTCTAGGCTTCTTGCTCTGACCTCCCTGGTCTCCTCCAGATCTCTTTTTCCTCACATCTTCCTCTCTTTTGCAGACCATTTCTTTCTCCACGGCATGTTCATACATAGCTTGAAAAGACTCATATTGACCCATCAACTTTTGGTAGCTAAAGTTGAGACCATTGTAGAAGCGATCCATCTTTTTCTTTTCATCAAGCACATAATCTGGGGCAAATCGAGCCAACTCCAAGAACTTGTTAGCAAATTCGGTAACGCTAAGAGAATGCTGCCTCAGGTAAAGAAATTCTGATTCTTTTTGTCTCTGTAGAGCTGCTGGGTAGAACCTCTCCCTTAGTTTCTTCAAGAAATCTTCCCATCTCCAACTGGTGGGTTGTGTTGCTCCACCAGCAGATGTGGAGGCAGCTGAGACACCTTTTAGGGCTCTCCACCAAAGCTCTGCAGGTCCCACTAGATAGAATGCTGCAAGTTTAACCTTAAGATTTTCTGGACAGTTTACCACCTCAAGAATTTTCTCGGTTTCATTGATCCAATCTTCAAGGACAACTGGATCTGTAGCACCATTGTAGGTCTTAGGCCTGTGGGTAGCAAGCCTTTTGTAAAACTTAGTCTCGTCATCCACACTAGCATGTTGGCTGGCTATGAACTGGACTAATTGAGCATTGGTCTCTTGGATGACTCTGAGTTGCTCAGTTAGGAGATTCAATTGGGTTTGAGGATCCATTCTTTCCCCAATTTCCTCTAGGTTCTTGCCAAGAGGTAATAACTAATTAATAATTATGCCTTTAAGACAAATAGATATGCACTTGCATAACACACTTTCTTAACTTTATTGATTTAATGGCTTAATAACTTCATCAATTTCCATCCCATTGGATCACTTTTTTAGCAGTTTCAACACTTCTAATGATGATTCCTTAACTTAATTTACCATCATGTATAGACAACTTAGCCACATAATTGGATCATCACTTGCTTACAATAAACTTTTAAGACTTCTAGTTTACTAATGGTACTTAGTTAATAATCTGATTTAAGTTAGACTTACTACATAAATGCTTTCTTTACCAATAATCCCTAAATTTTAAGCTCATTTCTTAATTACTTCCATTAGTTAGCTTCAACTTCTTTAAGTTAAACTCATTCTCTAATTTTCCTGATATTTTAGACAAGCTTCCAAAGCCTTGGCTCTGATACCAACTGTAACCGCCTTGAATTATGAAGGCAAACACTAACTGGAATTTAGTATTAATCAAACAGAAGCTTACTTTTGCCAACACAATTAAGGAGTTACTTAAAGGTCAAACCAATATCCAACCAATATAACGGAAGTCTTAACTGTCCAAAATATAGGAAAATTACAACCAAATCGAAATAAGTCCAAAGTTCAAATTACATCCTTAAATTAGTCTAAATCTAAACTAATAGTCTCTCAAATAAAATAACGAGATCTAAACAAAACGGGAGTCATACTCCAACTCAGGTTCATCTTCCGCTCGCATATCCAATCTCCGTCGAGGTGCCATAGGGTTTTACTCTAAAAACAAAACCATTGGAAAAACATACAAAGCATAGTATCAGCAAAAAGGCTGAGTATAAACACACTGGTGTCCGTCAAACAAGTTATTGAAACCCTTTTTTTTTTAGTAAATTCATTTTGAAATATGCTTTTTCATTTGATAAATCATATTATGATTCAAATCCAGTTCAATGGCTCTATAGTCATTTCAAATTCTCATTTTTCATCATAAATCATAAGATCTCAATGGATCCAAATCAATTTCAAACTCATATCATAAGTTTACATGGGTACTCTGTGAGTCATCCTGTGACTCGTTTGGTAGTCGGTCTACCGTCCGCGACATGTCCGGCAAGTGTAACACAATGGTATTGTGAACAATACGCGCTCAGCATTGGTGAGTCGTTTAATCATGCACACAACATTTGCTGTGGCATATGTACCCGCCATTTAGGCTAAAATATTTTTTTGTACATAATATATATCTTGTAATTTTAATAGCATTTGAAAGTCAAAAGTATTAACTTTTTCAATATGATAAACATCTTTTATTTGCACATCGCAAAACATACTTTATTTGCGACTTAGCAAAATCAAATCATAATATTTCCCACATGGGTAAAACATGCTTAGCATAATCATATCATTAAACATAACCTTTGTATTATATTGGGGCATCACTAGCATGTATGGAAATACATCGTAACAAAAAGTAATTAAAGTTCAATACAATGTTTTTTTTTAAGGAAACCACTAAAATGTTTCGTTTCAATCCTTCTTAAAGTAAATATAACTTTAAAGGGTTTTGAAATTCATTCAAAACAACTAGAATATGATTCATAAGTCTATAAAATCATTACAACAGAAGATTTCATAAAACACTATTTTCTTAAATACGAGATAGTTTTGCCGGTAATAAAATCGATAATTGATTTACAAAGTAAATATTAATTCTCCAACAAGGCCCAAATTAATCAAGTCATTATAATACCTTATTTAAAATGAATTTGAGGTTGTCCCATCAGATTATAATTGGTTATGCGAATTTATAACGATCTTACAATTACTTTCGACAATTTGGGTATTTACCGTTATTTAAATGGTGTCTTAAATCCGTAAAATTTATAAACCATCTAATTTAAACTTAATTTATACTATGAGGCAGTAGGTTATTAATATAATTATAAATTTTTTTATATAGGTCTATTTTTACCCAAATTTAATTAACAATATTACACTTTTTAATAAATAAACATTGTCTATTAATTTGATAAATTAGTAAATAATTAATAATTATTTATATAAAATTATACCAAAGTTCCAGAAGTCATATAATATGTTTATTAGGCTATTTGAACTTATAAAACTCATGTATGGTGTTTTATTATTTTGTATAGACATTTTATCGATAAATAGGATAAAATATGTTTAAAATTATTTGAGTCCAAATAAAATATTATAAAAAATTATATGATATTCCAGAAGCTATTTAAAGGGGTATAAAATTTTAAATAACCATTAAAAATCATGTGGGGTTTTTTTAATAATTAATATCGTTATTTCACCGATAAACCGAATAAAGTTTATTTAAGTGCATATATGGTCACGAAAATCCATATAAATTTTTGAACATGTATCTACTGTTTAGATAAGTGTCTCATAAAATTTTCATGTCTAAAATACGTCATTTACTATTTATTTTATATTTTACCGTTTTCAAACTTACCGATTATTAATAACCGAGTAAAAATTATTAAGGTCCTTAAATGTCAACGAAACCTTCCCAAACTTTTACCAATTTTACCTACTGTCCACATGAGTATGTGATAAACATTTCAAGTCCATATGTCTTTGTTTGGTAATTATTTTATATTTTACCATTTTACAATTTACCGTTAAACAATTTAACGATTATTCAAAAATAATAAAAAAAAATTCCAAACTAAATATATTCTGGCCAAATCTTGTTGGAGAAATTATAATATGTTTTTATTAATTATTTTTTATGATGAAGAGTTCATCTAATACCATGTTTTATAATAAGAGTATTTAACACTTTAAAATCCATTAAAATATCAATTTAACGAATAATCTCAACAAAAAGTATCCAAGAAATTTTCTTAACATATACCTACTGAAAATTTCTTTTAAAATGAATTTCAAATAATTTCAAATTCATATAATCATTTCCATCACAATAACTTTCACAAAGTAGTGTTAAACATGTCTTTAAACATACAATAATTTATAAAATCAACATGCATGATGCCCACAATAATATTACATGTAATAAATTATTCCATACTTAAATTTATCATTTTGAGATCATTTTTCAAGATTTAAGAACTTCTCTTTGGGAATTTTATTTTTTTTTTTTTAAAAAAAAAGGTTTATACACAAACTTTCCCAACTTGTTCTTAAATCCTTTAAAAATCACCCCATGTGACATACCTCGACTCCAAGCTTATATAATTATTCCGTAAGCTCCCACGTAAGCTCCTACGCGTTCTTAGATGTGGTTCTAACTTCGGGTCCTTGCCGTTCAAGTCTCAACTCCAACTCTTCAACTAAACCTATTGCATTTATCCAAAAATCAATAATAATTTTGGATTTCTAACATGCACTTAACTTCCCTAGTTAGAGTTGTCAAACTAATACTTGTGATGATTTTAACATATTTGGAGTATACTTATTATGTTGAGCAACATACTTAATTAAGTCCCATAATTTTACTTGAATCCTTTAAGTAACAAAATTTATATGTTTGTGGAAAAACATCTTCTTACTTTCTATTGTGGCCGATTTTTATAGATTTATAAGTGATGATTTTCTTAGTTTAGAGATAAAATACTCATTTTATAATGATCTTAGTTTATAGAAAGATTCATGTAAAAAAAAAGTTTTACATGAACAAGTTTTAACAAAACTAGTGAAATAAAGAAATGAACATAACTTACTCTATACTTGGTGGATTTCTTCAAGTTTGGTGTCTATGGAAAGCTCTTAAGATGAAGCTTATTTTTATGGGAGATTTGAGTTTATAAACATAAATTTTCAGAAGTTTTAGATGGGTTTTTGAAGAAGATTTGATAAGAAAATAAGGTGTTTTTGCTAGGAATTGTAAGATTGAACTTCAACTTTGCTTATGAATGAAATAAGGAGTAAAATGAAGAGTGAAAGAAGGTTGATGGAGCTGAAAATATGGACAGCAAATATGTATTGATTTATTATGTTTGCATGCTTGTTATGATGGTGTTTTTTGGGTAAGAACAATAGGGGCTTTGGGTTGAGAGTTTGGTGGAGTGTGCAAGTGAGTTTTAGGGCTAAAAGAGGGCTAGTATGACAGCTAGGGGCTGCTGTTTTGGGGCTGGTTTGAGGTGATTTATGTCCCCAATTTGGTCTAATATGGTGTAAGAAAGGTTTATCTAAGATAGTTTAAGGTTTGGGTAAAAATTGTTGTACATGTAACAAGTTATGTAACTTGTACTTCATGTTTAAAAATCACTTGTATATGTGTGAAATATATAATTTACTCCCATCATGGTTACATAATATGCTTGGGTAATAAATTAAATTTTTTTTTTTCGAACTGTTATGGGTAGTTGCTCAACTTTAAGTTTAACCTCCAAAGTTCACGTTACTTGTCACGATTCATAATCATGTTACGAATTAACAAATTTCTAATCATTGTAGAGATTTTTCAAATTACTACCATCACTAATTAAATTATAATTAGTAACGAACAAATACATAAGAAAAATTAGGCGCTAAAAACGACTAATGAAATCTCCTAATAATACGACTGTTTCACGCAACATTTAAAGTAGGACATTTGCTGCTATCACTATTGCTGGGAGCCAAAACCGCAGCAAATAATGGCAAAAAAACCGCAGCAAAAGAGGTTTTTTCCACTAGTGTGAAACTTATAGATTAATAATAAAATACAATTTAAGAGTGATAAATGAATAGTGTTCCAAAAATAAATGGAACACCTAAGTAGAATAGGAGGGAGTATTGCTTATGATCCCTATATGTTTCCCTCTAATTTTATTTAAACTTTTTTTAATGGTTGTGGACTCATATTTTTTCCACTGACTTTATTTTAATATTTTTCTTTATGCTTTTAGTCCCCAATATTAAAGTCTCCTGATCCAAACCAAAACATGCTCATATCATAAAGGCTCTTTATTCAATTAATAGATGAAAATTTGAAATAAATAGGTTTTATTTAATAAAAAATATCCAAACTAACCGCAAAATTTTTTTTTCCTAAACTAAGCTTTTAGGAAAAATGTTGTTAAGTACAACGATGTTGGATCCTATTGGGCAAAAAGCTGGGTTTCAAGGTAAGGGAGAAATTGCTGTCAAGGAAAACTACTACACTTAAAATGGGAAAATGCTTCCTTAGGCAACGATATTTATTTCCCTAAAATGCGAGACTTCTTCCCCAATTCAATTTTTATTTCTTTTTCCCTTTGTCCACCTTTTTTAAATAGACACCCCCACAATCTTCTCTGATATCTTCCTATTCCTTCATTATTTTAGTCCTAATTGTTCAAAGTATAAAGCTATATTGTTTTTAGAAAATTAATAATTTAAATTTAAATTTTGTTTGTAGGGGTCGCAATACATCAAATTTGCTTATATTTGTTCTTGTATTTGACTTAATTGAGGTAATTTCAATTTTTGTTCTTGTTTTTGATCTTGATTGTGGTAATTATTTTAGTTTTTTGTTCCTTGTTTTTTGTTCTTTTTTCATTGTTATAGTAAAAATTATATTTGGGCTAGTGCCGCAGTTGCTTTTCTTTGCATTCATTGTTATAGGGAAAACAATCAGTTACAATGCGAGTCTATAGGTCATTCTATAGGTATTACATAATGTTACTTATATATACACATAATTATGACGTTGCTAATTGAGTATATTATTGATCATAAGTACTATCATTCAGTTTATATAGAAGAGCATTACTTTTTGTGCTCCTATTGTTCCAACTGGACGTCGTAGGGAAGATAATGGGGAGCTTATACTTCTCTGTGTATAACCGGTGGAACCTCCAGAGGATGATCCATATGGATCAAGATGGCTCATGCCTCGATTAACACAAGCCCATACCTTACGACATGTACATCCCATACGAGATTCACTTGATCACATGATTGCATTTCATTTCACAACTATTTATTTCATTTAACAACTATTTATTTCATTATTATAGATGATATGAAATCTGAACAAGGGTGAACATGATGAGTGGCTGGTATGAACGCCGAGTTGGATTATAGGATGAAGGCTACGATGAATTGGGATGCGTATCATCGAGGATACATTGTGGAGTAGGATAGACGTAAAGATTATTTAGTTCCAAGGAAGGAGATAGATGAACTGATGAATTACTAGGATAACCATCTCATATGGTATCATGGTATAACCAAATGGTTCATCAGTTAAGGATATTAACCAGAGCGACCACTCCCTCTAAGCTACCAACGTCTAACGTTCCATTACATGTTTTGGTGAGAATCCAATTTGTATATTTTTATATTGTTAATATTTAATGTTAACCTAATTTAAAGTTGGAATTATTTTTTGTTGACGACATATGCACATTTGTGATCACATGCAATCACAACAACATATATGTCTTGAACAATCAAATGAAGTGCTCAAGATGTGCAACAATGTGATGGTGGGCCATGGTTATGAGTATATACTTCGACTATTTCTACAGGATGATGGTCCAAGCTCCTCCACACAAGCAGATGCTTCGAGTACGTTGATTGAAAACAAATTGCCATATACACTTGGTCTACATCCGATGGCTCTTGGACCCACTCAAGGCGAGTCTTATATATATCCCTTATTCATCTCTATAATTTTATGCTTCAGGATCAATCATATAGTGAGTACTATATTTTATACAAGTCAAGATACTATTAATGAGGGCAATACTTCACTATTGATTTTTAGATAATAGCTAGTATATGTAACCGCCTCGAATTATGAAGGCAAACACTAACTGAAATTTTGTATTAATCAAGCGGAAGCTTAATTTTGCCAACACAATTAAGGGGTTACTTAAAGGTTAAGCCAATGCAATATAACAGAAGTCTTAATTGTCCAAAATAAAGGAACATTACAACCAAATCGAAATAAGTCCAAAGTTCAAATTACATCTTTAAAATAGTCCAAACCTAAACAACTAAATTAAAATAGTCTCTCAAATACAATAAAGAGATCTAAACAAAAGGGGAGTCATATTCCAACTCAGGTTCATCTTCCGCTCGCATATCCATCCTCCGTCGAGGTGCCATAGGGATTTACTCTAAAACAAAACCATTGGAAAATATGAAAAGCATTGTATCAGCAAAAAGGCTGAGTATAAACACACTAGTATCCATCAAATAAGTTATTAAAACCTTTTTGATTTGAGTAAATTCATTTTGAAATATGCTTTTTCATTTGACAAATCATGTTATCATTCAAACCCAGTTCAATGGTTCTATAGTCATTTCAAATTCTCATTTTCATCATAAATCATAAGATCTCAATGGATCCAAATCAATTTCAAACTCATATCATAAGTTTGCATGAGTACTTTGTGAGTCATCCTGTGACTCGTTTGATAGTCGGTCTACCGTCCGCGACATGTCCCCCAAGTGTAACATAATGGTATTGTGAACAATACGCGCTCAGCATTTGTGAGCCGTTCAATCATACACACAACATTCGCTGTGGCATATGTACCCGCCATTTAAGCTAAAACATTTTTGTACATAATATATATATATATATATATCTTGTAATTTCAATAGCATTTGAAAATTCAAAAATATTAACTTTTTTCATATGATAAACATCTTTTATTTGCAACATAGCAAAACATACTTTATTTACAACATAGCAAAAATCAAATCACAATCTTTCTCACATGGGAAAAACATGATTAGTATAATCATATCATCAAACATAACTTTTGTATTATATTGGGGCATCACTAACATGTATGGAAATGCTTCGTAACAAAAAGTGATTAAAATTCAATACGAATTTTTAAGGAAACCACTAAAATGTTTCGTTTCAATCATTCTTAAAGTAAATATAACTTTAAAGAGTTTTGAAATTCATTCAAAACAACTACAATGCAGTTCATAAGTCTATAAAATCATTATGACAGAAGATTTCATAAAATACTATTTTCTTAAATTCAAAATAGTTTTTGCCGATAATAAAATCAACACTTGATTTACAAAATACATATTAGTTCTCCAACAAGGCCCAAATTAATCAAGTCACTGTAATACCTTATTTAAAATAAATTAAATTTTGTCCCACCAGATTATAGTTGGATATGCCAATTTATAACGATTTTACGATTATTTTCGACAATTTATGTATATACCGTTATTTAAATGATGTCTTAAATTCATAAAGTTCATAAATCATCTAAAGTAAACTTATTTTACACTATGAGGCAGTAGGATATTTATACAATTTTAACTTTTTGGTATAGGTTTATTTTTACTCAAATTTAGTTATCAATATTACACCTTTTAATAAATAAACAATTTCTATTAATTTGATAAATTAGTAAATAATTAATAATTAGTTTAATAAAATTAAACCAAAGTTCAAGAAGTCATATAACACTTTCATTAGCCCATTTAAACTTATAAAAGTTATGTATGGTGTTTTATTAATTTGTATAGGCATTTTATCAATAAATAAAATAAAACCGGTTTAAATTTATTAAAGTCTGAATAAAATAATATAAAAATTCTATGATGTTTCAAAAACTACTTTAACGGATATAAAATTTTAAAATACCCATTATAAATCACTTGGGGTATTTTTAATAATTAATATCGTTATTTTACCGATAAAACAAATAGAATTTATTTAAGTCCATATATGGTCACAAAAATACATATAAATTTTTTCACATGTATCTACTGTTTATATAAGTGTCTCATAAAAGATTCATGTGAAAAAGGCATCATTTAATATTTATTTTATATTTTATCGTTTTCTAACTTACTGATTATTAATAATCGAGTAAAAATTATTAAGGTCCTTAAACGTCAAGAAAATATTCCCAAACTTTTACCAATTTTATTTACTGTTTATATGAGTATATGATAAAAATTTCAAGTCCATATGTCTTTATTTGACAATTATTTTATTTTTTACTATTTCATAATTTACCGATAAATAATTTAACGATTACTCAAAAATCATGAAAAATTCAAAACTAAATATATTATAGCTAAATCTTGTTGGATACATTATAATATGGTTTTATTAATTATTTTTGACGATCAAGAGTTTATCTAATACCATGTTTCATAATAAGAGTATTTAACACCTTAAAATCTATTAAAATATCATTTTAACGAATAAATTTCAAGAAAAATATTTAAGAGATTTTCTTAATATATAGCTACTGTAAATTACTTTTAAAATACGTTTGAAATATTTTCCAAGTCCATATAACCATTTCCATTACAATTACTTTCACAAAGTAGTGTTAATCATGTCTTTAAAAATTCAACAATTCATAAAATTAACATGCATGATGCTCACAATAATAATACATTTAATAAATCATTCCATACTCAAAATTATCATTTTGATATCGTTTTTTAAGATTTAAGAACTTATTTTTGGGAATTTTATTTTTAAAAACAAGTTTAAACAAAACTTTTCCAACTTATTCTTAAATCCTTTAAAAATTACCCCAAGTGACATATATCGACTCCAATTCTATATAAATATTCTGTAAGCTCCCACGTAAGCTTTCATGCGTTCTTAGAAGTGGTTCCGACTTCGGGTACTTGCCCATCAAGTCTCAACTCCAACTCTTCATCTACACATATTGCATTCATCCAAAAATCAATAATAATTTTGGATTTCTAACATGCACTTAACATTCAATAGTTGGAGTTTTTAAACTAATACTTGTGATGATTTTTACATATTTGCAGTATACTTATTATGTTGAGCAACATACTTAATCAAGTCCTATAATTTTACTTAAATCCTTTAAGTGACAAAATTTATAAGTCTGCGGAAATATATTTTCTTAGTTTTTAATTTTTATAGATTTATACAAGTGATGACTTTTCCTCTTTTTAGTCATAAAATATATCTTTATAACATACTTGATTTATGAGAAAGATTTCATACAAAAATCATTTTTATATATACTTGTTTTAGTATAAGTTTTAAAAATAAAGTTTGTAAACTTGAATTTAGAATACCTTGTATGAATGCCCCAAAGTGGTACGGATGAAGTATAATAAAATAAATAATGTTTTTTTGAAGTTTTATGTTCATAAATTTCATATAGATAGTCTTTTTGTAAGTGTTTTTGTATGGAAATGAAAGTGTTTTTGTTGGAGATGATTAGAGATGACCTTGTATGTGTTTATATGAATACTTTGAGGAGTATATGATGATTTATTAATTTGGACAGTAGCTATTAGGCACTAAAATGGGTGTTTTTTAAGTGTTTTTAGTGAGATTTTGAAGTAGAAAACATATAGGATTTGTAGAGGTTTTTGAGGGAAGTTGTTTGAATGAGTTTGTGAGTGTGTTGAAGTGAAAATGGTGAGTGAATGGGGAGGGTAGCACAAGGCTTTATGGCTGTTTGAGGGGTTACTTTATCTCCTATTCTTGCCTCTTGCATGCTAGTATTGATACCCATCATTGACTAGGACAAGATGGGGTCTTGGGTAGAACATTTAGCTTGTGTGTGTAAGTGAACAAAGTGCATGCAATGAAGGAAAATGGGGTAGCTATAGCTGGTTGGTTTTAATTGTTGGGAGGTGATTTTTATCCTCAATTTGATCTATTAAAGTTTAGGAAAGATTCATTTATGGTTGTTTAAAGTTTGGGTACAAATTATTGTACATGTCACAAGTTAGGCAACTTGTGTTTCATGCTTAAAATCACTTGTATACTTGTATGAAATATTTAATTTATTCTCAAATGGGTAAATAAATTTTTCAGGTAAGTATTATAATTATCCCGAAACGTTATGGGTAGTTGCTCAACTTTAAGTTTTACCTCCAAAGTTTACGTTACTTGTTACGGTTCATAATTACATTACGAACTAACAAGTTCGTAATCACCGTAGATATTTTCAGATTACTACCATCACTAATTAAATTTTAATTAGTAATGAACAAATATAAAAAAAAGATAATTTTAAATATAATTTTGCCATTGCAGACTTTAAATTTTGCCGCTACCCACCATTTTACCAATGTAAAAAATTTAAATATAATTTTAAAGATAGTGCGTGTCCAAAATGCTCAAAATACAGATTTATTAGACGAGACATTTGACGGTGCAAGAGGAATACATAAGAAAAATTCTGAATGTACACACTGTTGAGCTATCAAAGTAAATAAAGTATGAGCTTAGAGTTTAGACATTTGGAGTATTATATCTTCTCATATAATTCTATAATAATAATTAAAAAATTATATATATATATATATATATATATATATATATATATATATATATATATATATACATACATATATATGTATATATATATATGTATATATAAAATTACAATAAACTACCTATTCTATACCCCTCTTTGCAAAAAACTACCTTATCTAAGATTTTTTGCAAAAAACTACCTTATATAATACATTTTTTTGCAAAAGACTACCTTATAACGGTTTTTAGCATTTGACCGTTAAAATTAACCGTTGACTATCACGTGACCTTAAAAAATTAAAAAAAAAAAAAAATAATAATAATAATAATAAAAATAATAATAAAAATAAAAATAATAAAAATAATAATAATAATAATAATAATAATAATAATAATAATAATAATAATAATAATAATAATAATAATAATAATAATAATAAAAAGTAAAAATAAAAAAAAAATAAAAATAAAAATAATAATAATAAAAAAAAAATTGGAAAAATAAAAATAATAATAATATAAAAATTAATAATAATAATAATAATAATAATAATAATAATAATAATAATAATAATAATAATAATAATAATAATAATAATAAAAATAAAAATAAAAATAAAAACAAAAATAAAAATAATAATAATAATAATTTATAAAAAAATTTTGAAAAAAATTTTTATATTTTTATTATCATTATTTATTTTTTTTATTTTTACTTTTTATTATTATTATTATTATTATTATTATTATTATTTTTATTATTATTTTTATTATTATTATTATTATTATTATTATTATTATTATTATTATTATTATTATTATTATTATTATTTTTATTTTTATTTTTTAAGGTCACGTGACTATCATGTGATAGTCAACGGTTAATTTTAACGGTCAAATGCTAAAAACCGTTATAAGGTAGTCTTTTGCAAAGAAATGTATTATATAAGGTAGTTTTTTGCAAAAAATTTTAGATAAGGTAGTTTTTTGCAAAGAGGGGTATAGAATAGGTAGTTTATTATAATTTTCTCTATATATATATATATATATATATATATATATATATATATATATATATATATATATATATATATATATACATATATATATATATATATATATATATATATATATATATATATATATATATATATATATATATATACATATATATATATATATATATATATACATATATATATATATATATACATATATATATATGTATATATACATATATATATATGTATATATACATATATATATATGTATATATACATATATATATATGTATATATACATATATATATATATATATATATATATATATATATATATATATATATATATATATATATATGTATATATATATATATATATATGTATATATATATATATATATGTATATATATATATATATATGTATATATATATATATATATATATATATATATATATATATATATATATATATATATATATATATATATATATATATATATATATATATATATATATATATATATATATATATATATATATATATATATAAAATAAGTGGACGGAGGGAATTAATTATTTTTGTGCCGCTATCTGCCCATTTAACTTAGTGGGCTAGTATTTCCTGTTCAAATTTTAAAATTTTTAAAACACAAAAACCTGTATGCGTCCGCCATACGCGTGCGACTAGCCTTATAATACCCATTTCAAGACTTAAAAAAGCCAAATTTAACAATTAAAACCCCTACTCCAAGCCTCAATCATCTGTCTCTAGATGTTTATTTTAAACTTTTAACTATCGACTTCAACCCTTAAAATACCTATTCCACCACTTAAAATGCCACTTCTAACTCTTAAAACCCTTACTTCAACCTTTAATTTTATATTTTACTTACCTATTCCAACAGTAAAATAAGTAAAATATCAATTTCAAAACATAGAATGTCTATTCTATTGGTTTAATGTTTGTGAACTTCAAGACTTAAAATGCCTATTTTAAGGTCAAAGATGTCTAATTCAAGCTTTAAAATAGCAATTTCGAAATAATGAAATAGATATGTGAAAGGTCGCACATATACAACCGTCTCAATGAAATTTGCTATTTTTAAAAAATTATTGTGCAGGCTTTGTCTATTTTTCGAACCAAAAAGATCAAGCTTGACGGATAGCCCGCCCATAGACAAATCGGGTGCGGGAGACATTAGTATTTTTCCCTTACACTTTGCATCTTCGCTTTTGACTCAGATTTGATACCTGCCTGCATGTCGCCGGCAGCATAGAAATTGGAAAAGCAATTTTTGGTACTTCACTTCTTTATTCTTTACCTATTGCAATTTTCTGATTTACCACCAAACTTTGTCTTTCTCTCCTTTAAAATATTCACTCTTTCCCATCATGCTTGAATGAAACTGCTTACTATGGAAGCGTAGAAACAGTACTTTTCTTAAATCTCTCAACTGTTGATCTATTTTGGTCAGAATTGAACTGTATGTACTCTATTTTTTCTGGGTTTACTTAATTTTTACTTAAAATGTTGACGATGCTAATTGAATGTTGTACAATGTTCAAGGAATGTTTTTGAAGTATAAGCAGATGGGTATTTCTCAATGTTCGAAAAGATTCATTCTTTTTGGTAATCTTTTGCTGCTTCTTCTTCTTCTTGTGAATTCTTCTGATCTCAATTTTCAGGTAAAATTCACTATTTTTGACACTTAATTGATGTTGGTTTATTAAGTATAGCTGAATTTCATGTTGTAATTGTTATGTATGTTTTTTAATTTAGGAAAACGGTGATTTGAAGCTTAAAAAGGGTTTGATAACTGATGCAAATAGTACTAAAAATTCAAATGATCATAAGGGTGGGACCAGAATTGATCCTGATTCAGTAGAAAACACCCAAGTAAAGAAGGAAGATAATACTCAAAATTTAAATGAGATTGTTAAGAAAGATCTTGGTAAGAGCAATATTACAGAATCATTACAATCTAAAGGTCACAATCACAAAATTGATGATGGTAGTAAAAATGTGGAGTTGAAAGACAAAGATGGAAAATATGGCAACAAAGAAACATTAGAAAAAAGGGTTATTTCTAAAAATGAGCCTAGAATGGATGGAAATGATAAATCAGAAGGGTATGATTCTAAAAGTAAGCCTAGAAAGGATGAAAGTGTTGAATTAGATGACTCATTGATGGTTGTGGAGAAGAAGTTGCAAGATGATGAATGTGATCCATCTAACATGTGTGAGGATAAGAAGAAGAATATGACTGCTTGTTTGAGAGTTCCAGGCAATGGTAAGTTTTGTTTAATTAATTGTTTTATTAATTGTATGCATTATTTGCATTTGAAATTTGTTTTATTACAGTAGTTACTTCAACTTGACTGTATGGTTTAGTGTAACATCATTTGCCGGCTAATTTTCCATTTGAAATCGCCATTCGCTCAAAATGGCCCGATATAGTCCAAAAGCGTACTATGATTCGTGATTCGTGGAGATATTAGCAAATCATGTGACCCTGTATGGAATATTACTTCTGCAAGAATTTGGCTTTTGCATTGATCCATCTATGGGTGTTTGTTTAATAAGGTCTATTTGGTGTTATATTTGAACTATTACTTAGGATTAGGTTTACTTTGGTTTATGAGCAAGCATAATTAATTGTTCCTATGATCATTGAAGTCAAGTATGTTGGACTGATAAATTGTAGAACAACGCTAGTTATAAAGAGAATGCTTTTGCCTTTATAGATTATGGTTTTGGTGGTTTAGTTCAATCTACTATCTCAATGCCCTTTAGTGGATCCTCCTAGGTGGGGTTAAGGGTCGGATGTACATAACCTTACTCTTGTTAGTGATAATGAAGAGGTTGTTTTCGATTGACCGTTGGCAGCAAACATCATCTGGATGAGAAATTGAGATTGGAAATTGAATTAGTTTACTTTATTTGCTGGTATTTTCTGCTGTTGTAGTTAGAAGTGTTGTTTAAGGTTTATGAGTTATCGTGTGGATTGAAACTAATCTCTATGATAATGAACAATGTCCGAAGTTACCATTTAATATTTTGTCACCTTTTGCACCTTTCTTCAGATAAGGAGGAACAAGGCAAATAGATAGAAAATCTTATTCTTGAAGCAAATTTTAGGTGCTTGACTTGTGTCAGTATGGTGATTGTTCAAGGCAGATAATTTTGTTCAAATACTTTGAGCTTTTTAGTGAAGTCTTTTCTAAGATTTAAATAACTAGACATAGAAAAAGTAAACACCCAGATGACTTGCTTAGTGCCTCAAACCTGAAGTATGCCCAAAGCTGGTTAACTTACCCTATTTTGATCCAACCCTTGATTTATCTAGTGCTTGAAAAAGGAATTGACCTGTTTTTGATCTTTCCCGACCCGTTTGGACTGAAAGGATTTGACATGGAGAAACCTGATCTTTTCCGCCACAAAAAATTTCTAATATGTTATGCGAGAATTCTTTTTGGATCTTTGGAATAATTGGGAACGATTTAAATTGCAAATCTTACATCTTGATCTGTCATTGACTTGTTCAATTAGTAATTGACCCTTGGCTATGGAAACTATTTAAAGGACAACATCACAATTCATTGTTAGGCGTTTCAAACATTAACTTCTTTAAATAAGTTCTTGCTGAAGATAGTATTTGGCCCAATAGTAGCTTCTTTTATTGTTATTGTTATTGTTATTGTTATTGTTGTTGTTGTTGTTGTTGTTGTTGTTGTTGTTGTTGTTGTTTTATTGTTATTTTTATTTTTATTTTTATTTTTATTTTTATCCTTATTTTTATCCTTATCATTATTTTTATTATTGTTTGAAAGAAATATGAAGAGCACAAAGTTTTGTGTAGCATTGCCAGTTTAGGCATCATAGTTTACCTTTTTCTTACCCATATAATCATTAAATTTTCTTTAATTTGAAGAGTGAAGTTACTTTAACCTATTAGAGCTTATTTTTAGTTGTAAAATGAACTTAGGAACAAATTTGATCTTTGAATTTTTAAAATTTATCATAGTAAGGTTAAAAGGGCACTGTCTCGGTCCAATAGTTCAAAACTAAAGATAGCATCAACAAAAAAAGTGAAAGTCTTAATCTCAATATAAAAGGTCAAGTACATGAGGCAAAACATATTAGTGTAAGACAATGGCCTTTTCCATGGA
The DNA here is from genome assembly GCF_026212465.1 of Amaranthus tricolor. Taxonomy (NCBI): domain Eukaryota; kingdom Viridiplantae; phylum Streptophyta; class Magnoliopsida; order Caryophyllales; family Amaranthaceae; genus Amaranthus; species Amaranthus tricolor. The sequence goes on along the minus strand of NC_080060.1, from coordinate 16,784,300 downwards.
ATCTTATCCAATGCTACATGGTTCTCCAAACATAATTAAACCATGGTCGTATTCACCCCCAAGATCTATGATTGGTCCTCCAAGGGTCAATTCAAAGCATGAAAATCTTTACAGCATGACCGATGCAATGCGATACAACCTTCTTTTTGCACTATGATTGGTCTCCTTCATCACTTTTCCAAATCTCAATTGTCTTACCAAAACCATCTTTTGTGGTCTTTACATATGCCCCAACCATTATCTACTATATCTTCCTCACCTAGCTTTAGTTGTATATCTTATTGAATTCTATCTTTGGTGTACGTCCATTATATAGTGCAAAAATAAGTTTGCTTCAAGATCACGGTGACATTCATATTTGCAATTGTCTTCCTATATTTTGGTCGCTATAAGCTTAAAACCCTTTACGATGCATTGATACGACCTTGTATTTGCACTATGGCAGACTATTTTTTTTCAATGCTTCTTTGGATATGCAAAAATTATGACCCATATAATAAAGCAATGCTAATGGTCTTCTTGGAAGATCTTCCATTTAAATTTTGTTATTCATTTGAATATCAACATTTATCAACAATGCCAAAAACTTAATCTCAAAAGATTGAATGACTACATGAACCAATAAATCATTTCTAATGGTTGTCCAAATGGATTTTTCTCCATTCATTTCAAATTTCTACCAACTTAATTCCTTTGCACTCATCATCTTCAGTCTTTCTCGTTCACTTTTTTTGTTACCCAAGGTTAAACTTTCTATCTTGTCTTTGCACATTCATCTCAAACAATTTTCTTTCATCTTTTCCTCAATGTATATAACTCCGAAATTATTTGTTGTATTGTCCTTTAGTATTCTATCCTTCAAAGTATGCCCACTCATCCATCGGAGCAATTGCATTTTTGCAACCTATCTTCCTACTATGATACTTTCTAAAAGCCCAACATTTTGATCCACATATGCTAGCTGATCTAATGGTTGTTCGATTAAACTTACCTTTTAGCTTTAGGGGCACACCTTAATAACTCAATTACATAATATGCCCTCTCCTTTTTTGCCAACCACATTTACTTCTATGGTTCACATCTTGTTGGATGTCCTTACTACCTTGAAATATGGACCCAAGGTATTTGAAGTTTCCACTTAGGGTGATTTATTTCGTTTTAAGCTTCATAGTGCTTCTCGTTATCTCATTTTTGCTAAATTTACACTTCGTGCACTCCGTCTTACATGAATTCTATAAAAACATCTTGGTTGATCTCTTCTAATATTTGAAAATAACCTAAGGTACTTAAAAGTTAAAACACTCTCTTGATTATAATTCTCAATCTTCCAATTTCAACACATCTTCTCCTTCCCTTTCTTTGATCATTAAACTTAGACTCTAAAGATCGAATGTTTTAATTCCATTGAATATGACAATGTTGAACTTGTGCCTTAGAAGTGTAAAATCAATCGTTTTGTACCAACATTGATGCTGCTAGAGTAAACGAGCACAAAATGGCTACAAAATGACCCAAGAAAGTCCTTGCGTACGAATCGAAAACACAAAAATAGAGGTTTGTGTGATCGAATTTTTGCTCGAGTAAGATGATTCAATTGTCTAAATGTGATTTCTATGATCCATAACTAGTAAGAGTGGAATTTTTAAAAATTATGAGCTAAGGACCGAGATAATTCATGCTTTTTGAAAGATTTTTTTTTTGGGGAAAAATGAGTAGGTTATAGGAGAAACATCATCAGGTCACCATTGTTAGGCCTGTTCATAAAAACCCGACCCGTAACTTAAATGGCGGGTCATAAAATTTAAAAACTTAAAACTTACGGGTCGGGTACCCTTAAACAAGTCGGGTCATGGCCATTAACTAATTTTAAACGGGTATCCGTTGACCCATTGACCCATTAATTGTAAGGAATTTTTTTTAATTTCACATATTCACTTTTAAAAAGAAAAACATGCACTGCAAAGGCAAACCCTACTGCTAAAGAAAAACATTTTTTAATTTCACATATTCATTTTGAAAAAGAAAAACATGCACTGCAAAGGCAAACCCTACTGCTAAAGAAAAACATGTTCAATAGCGTTAATACTATTGCTGCACCGTTTCAAACCAATTCCATTTCTTTCTCATTCTCTTATTTTCTCCTTCTTTATTTCTTCAATTCTTGTCCCTTAAATATTTTTTTCTCTCCTTAATTTTTTCAATGCTACTAGTATTCTAATAACAGCTAAGGCGCCCACAACAATACCCTAATTTTTATAGTGTTTTTTTTCTTGATTTTTTCGAGACTAATTTCTGATCTTTTGTTTTTGTTCTTGGATATGTTTTTTCTTATTTTTTGGTTCTTATTTTTTTTTTCTAATTGTTCTTATTTTCAAGACTAATTTATGATTTTTGAGACTACTTAGTCCTTCTTTCTTGTTTTTTTTGTTCTTGATCGTTCTTTTGTGATCTCGAACTCTTAACTGGTTTTTCATGGAGATACTTCAAGTAAATGATGAATGATAGACTTGTTATTGATTCCATAAAGGCTAAATATTTGATGTATTATTAATTATTCAAAAAACATCCTAATTTTCTAATTTTTTCCATCTAAACAGCCAATAGAGTATGCCACAAACTGTTGCACCAAATTCAAAAAGAATGTCATAAATAAACCGAATACCCGATGTATTGACCCAATTTCGGGGTATCTAGATAAATTGGGGCTGGACACAGGCCGTTAAAATAGGTACCTGAGTAAGCGGGTACCCGACTTTCCGGGTAACCGCAATACCGGGTACCCGGTTATGAACACTCCTAACCATTGTCCTTATGGAACCACAAACGACCACATAAAGGCCTTGTAGATTCCAAAAGTACATTTTTCCACATGAACTTCTAAGCATTGTCCTTATGGAATCCCAAACGACCACAAAAAGGCCTTGTAGATCCCAAAAGTGCATTTTTCCACATGCACAAATACAAGTTGTATGGCTAACTTTTGCTTGAGTAAGGAGATTTTTTCCACCCAAAGCTCCATTCTAGGATCCGTACGAAGTGTAAGTAGAATTTTTGGGAATTTTGAGTCGAGGCACGAGAGAAATCCGGAGGAACCTCATATCAAAAGGCTAAAATTCACAATGTCTCGTTGTTGCGTAAGTTTCTTTGTCTCTGTTGTGAATGGGCTATAACAATGGTAAAGAACAAACAAGAACAAAATGCACAAAGAACTCCCAAAAACAGAGCACAACAACAATGGACCAAAAACACAAGATTTATGAGGTATCTAAGGATATCTCCCCCTCAAACAAGGATTATTTTCATTAATATACTCAACACTACATTAATGACAACTTACACAAGCTTTAAGAACAAACTCTCAAAGCAAAGACCTCACCGTTAATGGTGGTCACACAAACTATCTAATACAAGGAAGAACTTTCTTGGTTGTAAACCCTAGTTGCTTCCAGTGCATTAGACTCACTCTCATATCTCTAATGATGTTTTAAGGACCCTTATATAGCCCTAAAATTGATTAGAAAACTCTAGGACAAAAGGGCTTAAAGCCTAAACAAAACCGAGAATAAAAACATAATGCTTCTGTTTCGTGTGCTGAACCTCGCTCGGGCGAGCCAGCTAGCTCGACTGGTCGAGCGCCTCATCAGTGCTCACTGTTCTGCTGTGAACGTGCTGCCTTGGACGAGCATATCTTCCCATGTGTTGTGCCTTGTTCAAGGCACATGCCAAGCCCCTCTTTGGGCCCTCAATCCACTTTATGTCTTGCTCAAAGCTCGTCAAATCATCATCATCAAACACTTGATTAAGTGAACCAAACCTTAGCACCTCATTTCCCATGGCACATCCCACACCACTCTCAATTGTGCAAGACATAGCATGAGCAACAAGGTGCTCAAAATCATCTTCAATATAGTGGGAATTGGCTCTTGCTTCAACAATCTCCCCCTTAAGACCAATTCCCTCACCATCATCAAATGTCACCTTCTTGGGTGACTTGCAACTATCATCAATGTGGCCTAGGCAACCACCATCCACTTGCAACACATATAAGTTGCTCTCACTCCTTCCTCTCATGAGCACCATGCTCTTTTTAATGACCTTCAATAACCCATCACTAGCTTTGAAGGTGCATCCTTTAGACTCCAATCTATCAAGTAAGATGCGGTTCCTCTCAAGCTTGGGAACATACCTCATATCATCTAGCCTTCTCTTGACACATCACGTGTCACTATCAAAACCTCACCAATCCCTTCCACCTTTACCCTATCATCATCTGGCGAAGTGCCAAGGCCTCCATCAACATAGCTAAGCTTAGCAAACTTCTCTTTCTCACAACATATATGGAATGAGCAACCGGAGTCAATCATCCACTCCTTACTATGAGTCACTCCCCCATCAACAAGAAGCGCACCATCATAGTCATCATCATCCACAAAGCCTAGAGCGGCATTTCCGCTATTTTCACCATCTCTTCTTCCAACGCTCAAGTCTTTCATCTTCTTGAGGTCTTCCCTCATTTCCCTGCATATCATTTGAATGTGCCCCTTCTTCTTGCAATAATAACACTCCTTGTACTATAGTCATTTCTCCCTTGAGACTTCCCCCTAGCTTAATACCCTTTGCTTTTGTCTCCCTCTAGAACTCTCACCAAATATTGCCTCATTACTCCCCTTCTTATCTTCCTCATCATGACTCTCTATGAACCTATCGTTCTCCCTCAACGCCGCCAATGCTTGATCGAGTGTGATAGATTCTCTCCTAATGAGCAAAGTTTTATCTATATTCTTATAGCTCTTTGGAAGTGAAGCCAAGAGTAGTAAGGCTTTCTCTTCATTGAAACGCTTCTCATCAGCATTCAACAATTGGCACACCAATTGGTTGAATGTGTTGATATGATCTTGCATACTTGTATCATCCTCCTTCATGAGTTGATACAACTCCCATCTCAAGCAAAGTTTGTTAGTAAGAGACTTTCAAGCATACACTGCTTGAAGTTTCTCCAACAACACTCCGGGGTCCGTCTCCTTCAAGTAATTGTACTTGATTTTGGGTGCAACGGCAGCCTAATGGTGCTCACCGCCCTTTTCTACATGGTCACCCACTTTCTTTTATTCGTTGATGTTGGCTTTCTTCTCTCAAGAGCATCATCAATCCCTTATTGCGCCAACAAGTCTTCTACGTGCTTCTCCACACCGAAAAATTCATCTTTCCATTAAAGAATGGAATTTGGAACTTTGTACTACTTTCCATCTCGTTTCTCCACCAAAGATCCTAACTTTCACCCACTAAAAAACCCATAAATCTCACTAAAATCTCTGATACCAATTGTTGTGAATAGGCTATAACAATGGTGAAAAACAAGAACAAAATGCACAAAGAACACCCAAAAACAAAGCACAACAACAATGGACCAAAAACACAAGATTTATGAGGCATCTAAGGAAACCTCCTCCTCAAACATTACTTTCATTAATATACTCAACAATACATTAATGACAACCCACATAAGCTTTAAGAACAACCTCTCAAAGTAAAGACCTCACCTTTAATGGTGGTCTCATACAAACTCTCTAATACAAGGAAGAACTCTCTTGGCTGTAAACTCATTCTCATATCTCTAATGTAGTTCTAAGGACTCGTATATAGCCCTAAAACTTATTAGAGAACCCTAGGACAAAAGGGCTTAAAGCCCAAACAAAACCGATAATAAAAACAGAATTCTTCTGTTTCGCGTGGTGAACCTCGCTCGGGCGAGCCAGCTAGCTCGACTTGTCGAGCGCCTCATCAGTGCTCATTGTTCTACTGTGAACGTGCTGCCTTGGACGAGCAAATCTTCCCATGTGTTGTGCCTCATTCAAGGCACATGCCAAGCCCCTCTTTGGACCCTCTCTTGCTTTGAACAATCCACTTTATGTTTTGCTCAAAGCTCCTCAAATCATCATCATCGAACACTTGATCAAGTGAACCAAATCTTAGCACCACATTTCTCATGCACATCCCACACCACTCTCAAGTGTGCAAGACATAGCATGAGGATCAAGGTGCTCAAAATCATCTTTAATATAGTGGGAATTGGCTCTTGCTTCAACAGTCTCACCGTTACAGCTTACATTACGTAACGCCCGTTATGTAACCCGTTTGAGATTTGCCATGACGTTATATATTTTTATATAATAGTGCATGAATCTTCACGGTCACAACACCGCATTGTGTTTTACATAAAGTGTAACGCCAATTATTTCACTGTTGTAAGTAACTATATTTTATCATTACAACGTTTGTTCTCTCACTGTTAAAATTTCATTAATACGCATTAGCATCAATTAGTAGTTAGTACAATCACTTAAATTATAGTTACTCATAATTGTAGCTGAAAAACAAAATAATAATTAATTAATTACTAATAAGTTATTGGGAAATTCCAGGTGGTGACCTTGAGTATTTGGCTTTTCCAAAAATGTTTTTTTAAATCCACGTGGTGACTTTTAGCTTCCAATTTTTTCATGTGATAGACGAAATGTTAAGTTTTTGGTTATATTAAGTACTTATTTCGACTGGATTTTGAAATATGTGGTAATTTAGGGTTCATTACGTTGGGTGAAAATAGCGTAAAGTCAACAAAATAACTTCTCTTTTGTCTACCATGTGGAAAAATTGGAAAGTCAAGGTCATCACGTGGATTGAAAAAAAGGTTTGTCCACCACGTGGAAAATCCAAAAATTCAAGGTTACAACATGGACTTTCCCTAAGTTATTTAATTGTACACTAAAAGCACCACATATAGTCCAATTATAGTAGCTATAGCAAAAGGCTTGATGTTTCAGTGTCTCTCTTCCTCGGAGAAGATTTCCTTGTCCCAAAGTGTGAGCAACATAGTTTAGGGTGTGAGTTAGAGCCTTGTGGTTATAGTAGGATTCTGCGTATGCTGACGTAGAGTTTGAACAGTATACAAGAGATCAAGTCTGGTATTGGTGAGGAAGTTTAATTTCCAACCAATCTTCTATAATGTGTCGGCTTATGGTAGAGTGGAGAATCCCCTTATTGAAGTTTAAGGTTTAAAGGAAGAGGCGTGACAACTTTTCTAAAGTCATGTAAATCGGATGCATGTAGGTGTTCATTGGTGAATTTTTTTTTTGACTTAGGACAATCCCTTCGTTTAGGTGAGTTACTTCTATTCCTAGGAAGTAAGTTAGACTTCCCAAATCCTTGATGCTGAAAATTTTGTTAAGCTATGACTATAAGGACTTTAAAGCAACTAGGATATCATCTACGTACACTATTGCTATGGTGATGGATTTTTCATTTCTTTTGATAAAAAGGGAGTAGTCATTCTTGGATTGGTTGAATCCTTGATAAATTCTATAGAAAGTTTAGCAAACCATTGTCTTGAAAACTATGTCAAACCATATAGGGACTTTTTGCAAACAAGTTTGGAATGTGTTTGATGCAAACCTTCAAGGATTTTCATATACATTTCTTCATGGAGTATCTGTAAGTAGCTAAAGCTATGAGACACCTCACTGTAGTCATCTTAACCACCGGTGAGGTCTCTTGAAAGTCCACCCCTAGCTGTTGGTTATACCTAGGGGTGTTAATAACCGGATACCTGACATTTTGGGTACTCGAAAAGTTGGGTACCCTGTTTTAACGGCCTGTGTCCCGACCCGATTTATTTGGGTATCCGAATATCGGGTATCAGGATAAATCGAGTCGGGACAACGGGTAGCCAGATTTTTTGAATTTATACCAAAGCTAATTTCTCACAATAGGAACAAATAATTCAACAGACATAAAAAAACAATAAAACGAAATCCAAATCCTAAAATTGATATTTCAATCAACTGAGCTCCAAAGCAAAATTGAACACAAAATCCAACAACAGCTTTAGAAATTTCAACACAAATCCGAAAGTGCAGCTTTAGACTGTTACAAATACTACTAGAGATTTCAAGCAATAGGAAGTAGATGACAATGTTGATGAGGACAACAATGAGAGAGAAATGAGAGAGATAGAGAATGTGGAAGGTGAGTGTGCGAGACTGAAAGAAAGGAGGAACAAGGTAATGTATGAATTAAGCTCAACTTTGTTATTTGCTTGGCATGTTCGCACTATGGCAGTATATAATACTTACCTTATAAAAAACAAAAAATTCCTTCTCTAATAAACGGGTCAACAAGTACCCGAATAAACTATTTTGTGGCTGGGTCGGTGGGTCAACAAGTCGGGTTTTATTGAACAGGCCTAGTTATACCCCTTTGCCACTGATCTTGCTTTGTACCTTTCCAACATCCATTTGCTTTTAATTTGATCTTGTAGATGCATCTGGATCCTATAGCACTTGCCATATCCCATGTGCTGTTTTGTTCCAAAGCATCAAGTTCCCTTTGCATAGCTCTTGCCATTTGATGTCTTTAGTAGCTTCCTTGTAGGAATTTGACTCAAGTCATTTTGTTTGATTTGCTAAGAAAACTTGCTATTCATTAGGTAAGACGGAAAAGTAAATCAAGTTACACCATTTAGTATTGTCACAAACAAAATCAGATAAGTGAGAGGGGGCTTTATGTGGTCTAGTGGATCTTCTAGGTTCAAAGGTAAAGTCACTGTTTCTTTCTTCAATGCCCAAAGGTCTCTCTGTGGTCCTGTGTATAGGAGGAACAACTAGTATAGGGTATTCAGTAGGGATGGAAAAAGTTTGTGTGTTGTCACTCCTAGAAGGTATGATTGTCATGCTTGGTGTTAAGTGTATATTAGTATTGGGAAAAGTTGGTGTGTTGTCACTGCCCTTCTTATCAAGTTTAGTATTAGATGTAATAGGTGTAGTAGGTGTCTAATATGTGTCATTAGTGTTGTAGTTTTGTGTCATAGATTCAAGATCAGAATAAGGTGTATTGTTAGCTGGGATGAAAAAGGTAGGAAACGTGGGTTTGGAATTAGGCCTTAAAGAAAAGGGAAGTGTTTTTCATGGAAAACTATATTTCTAAAGAACATAAATTTTTTAGTGCTGAGATTATAAACTTTGTACGCCTTTTGATCGTAGGGCTACCCAATGAAAACACAAGGGTCAGCTCGTGGGTTAATTTGGTTCTTCCTTGTTTGATATTGGAAACAAAACATAGCATCCAAAAGTTCTGAAGTGTTCATTGGTAGGGGTGGTCCCAAGAAGCTTTTGGTATGTTGAATTGATGTTAAGACAATATAAAGGCATTCAATTAACTAGGTAAGTGGCACAAAGAACACATGCTCCCCAAAAGGCGTTGGACAAATTTGATTGTAAGAATAAGGCCTTAGCTGTTTCAATAAGGTGTTTGCGCTTCCTTTCCATAACAACATCTTGTTGATGGGTTTCCGTGCAGCTATGTTTGTGTTTGATGCCAAAGCTGTTATGTAATCGTGCTCTGGGTTCTTTATAAAGTTCTTTGGCATTGTCCATTCTAACATACATTACATTGCTATCAAATTAGTTTTTGATGAATTTGATTAATTGTTCCAAAATATTAACACACTCATTTTTATATTTTATAAATGTAACCAAGTCATTCTAGTCAAGTCATCAACAATAGTCAAGAAAATAGTACATCCATTATGAGTTTTGCTTGATTTTGGATCCTATTTGTCTATGTGGAGCAATTGGAAAGCACAAGTAGATTTAATATAGTACAAATAAAGCTATCGTGAATGGTCTTTGTGTCAAGTTAGGATTAATATTAATAATCATTGTAAAAGGCATGTGACCAAAACATAAATGCTAAAGCTTAGCAAAGTCTACATTGTCTTAAATAGTGAAAATACTTGCTTTTTGTAGGTTAGGATGTGCAACATATTTATTGAAGGAAGAAGCAATTTTATTCTTGGAGAAGTCCACATTCTTCACGTGAAGATGTGTATGACAAACCACATCAACCCCTTTGCCTCTTGTGTAATAAATTTCATGAAGAAGTTTACCAAGGGGTAAACATGCTTTTGTTGACTGATCATGGAGAAGACAAAGATCCTTTGAAAAAACAACATTAGTATTCTTTTCAAGGCATAATGTGTGTACAGAGCAGGACCCTTAATACCTCTTTTTTTCCTGCCTTAATTTCTTGTTTCTTGTTTTTCCTTGTTTACCATCCTCTTGATTTCTTGCATACAACGTATCTTTTTTTTCTTAACTCTTTCATCAAGACAGTTTATCTATGGAAAGAAAACCAATACATACAACAAATAAAGAAATAATGAAAACACCAACCAAACCCTAGATCAAACCCAAAATCCAGTGAGGACATACTACTTACATCCTTAGCTTCAGCCAACACTAGACTTGTTTCAGTTGCTTTCGAAGAAATTTGTTATAGCGATTGGAAATGATCTATGATGATAGGTTTGGAACTTTGGATACTAAAAACAAAATGTGTTCCGTAGATGGATCCTTACCAAAACTAGAACATGGTGCTACCGATGAGAAGGCATGGATAAGATGTAATAATATGATTTGAAACCCTTACTCCCAATACAATTGCCATCCCATAACAATTTTTGTGAAATTCAGCAGGACTTAAGACTTATGACTTCTTTTTAATGAAACTTGACCCACAATTTAATCAAGTCAGAACTAATTTTCTTACAAGAAAAGACATGCCTGATGTTAGTGAGGCATATAGGATATTAATTCAGGAAGAAAACCACAGGGACCTTCACAAAAAACCAATTGCAAATTGTAGGCTTCAATCATAAGATGCTTTTAGCATCTGCTTTGTATAAAATCCAATACGGAACTGTAAAAGTTTTCATTGGGTTGTTTAGGACGGCCAAAAGACCCTAAGTGACATGCCATCACATCCTAAATTTGTTTTTCAGGAAAACCACAAGACATACTCAATCTACTCTTCAATGAGCATTGGGGCCAGAATCAGCCTGACAATATTCATGCCAAAGGCTTTAGGTCACACTTGTGATCATTGACCAACTGAATATTTAAGTAAAAATGTAGAGGTTAGTAGCACCTGACATTTTGTAGCTGTTGGGAAATATCAATGAAAATCAAAGGAGGCTCAATGGATGAAATAGATCCACTTAAGTGTTTAAGGTCCATAATATGCAGTAGAATTTAGGACCTAGATGTCACGTGTTAAGGAACCATGCCCGAGTATTCCATATTGCATACTACATGTCACACCCATCGGTGATTGGCCCCTTTTGGCATCTTAAAATTGATGCCTAATTGGGTTGTTTACAGTGAATAAAAAGGCACACTAGACTAGACACATTAAGGCGATTGGGATTTCACCTCATTTGTCATTAAAAGAGAGGTACCAAACTTTAAATAAGGATCTCAGAGAAAAACCAAAAATGTGAAAAAATAAACGAAAACCTCCTGTTGCACCTTCTGTACACTAAAGGGGCTCCTCCTATTGTGCCTTCAGCTTAGTGCCTTTGTAGGCATTTTTTAAAAAGAACTGGTTGTGCATTAGCCAAAATAATAAACATTGGATGTGGCTAGAGCCAAGTTGGTTCATCGTACGTAATATGGATGCTAGATCATGTTGATAATTTGGCTTCTCTGCAAGAGGTTCTAAGACTGTTTTTTTGGTTTTTAGTGCTATATTCCACTTTAAATATGCCTGACTTACTGTGGAAAGGGCGCTTTATGACTGTCATATAATGAAATGTCCTAAGTTTGGTTCGTGTTTTCAAGTTCTTTAATCGGCAACCGTTACCTTTCGTAAGTTGAAAGTATTGTGTTATATACATAGGAATTATGGTAAAGTAGAAAATCCTGATTCTTGAGTCTTACACCTTGCTTACCTTGTGTGCAATAAATGTTTTATTTTCTGAAATCTACGTTGTTACTTGTTTTTCTACAGATTCTCCCGATCTTTCACTTCTGATTCAGAATAAAGGATCAAGCCCTGTGACTGTTACAATTACCGCTCCTAAGTTTGTTCTATTAGAGGAAACAAAAATTCACCTTCAACAAAAAGAAGATAAAAAGGTACCGTAAACGTAATAACTTCATCTGTTTTTTTATTAAAAAGAATTGGTAATGGGTGCAATGATGTATGGTTTATATGAATGTACCTTAGTCAAATTCTTGGCAATTTCGAGCTTTAAACTACGATTACAAGTATTTTATGAAATTTGTGATTTTCGCCTGTTTGGCTGTCGAATTCCTATAAATTATTTGCTGTCATGTTTCCTTCTTTGCAAGCAATTACGATCAAATTCCATGCAGTCCTGTACTCTATTCATACAGTGGCTGGAGTGATCCATTTTGTTGACAGCATGATAATTACTGTTGTGCAGGTTCGAGTTTCTGTGGCCTACGAGGCAACAGATAGCTTGATTTTGTTGACAACAGATGACAGTCGGTGTACTCTCGACTTCAAGGAGTTGATGCCTCGTGATTCTAGATTAGAGACCCGTTATGCTTTCAAGCTCCGATTTTTAAGCAACTTGACTAAAACTCACATAGTGATATTTTTAACTCTGTCTGCATTTGTGATATTTGGATCTGCATGGATGTGCTCTAGCTTGTGGAAGAAGCACTATCAAGGGATTAGGTATCAAACCATCGACACTGAGCTACCCGTTTCTGGTGTATCGAAGACGGTATTAGAATCAAAAGATGGTTGGGACGATAGCTGGGACGACCACTGGGATGACGAGGAGGCTCCCAAGACTCCGGTTTTGCCTGCTACGCCAAATCTTTCTTCAAGGGGGCTTGCTTCTCGACGTCTTAACAAAGATGGTTGGAAAGATTAACCTCATTTTTATGGCATCTTTTTTATTTTACCCTTTTTAAATGTGTATATATTTTATTTATTTATTATGAGTTTTGAGATTTTAATTCGCAAATTGAAATCTAGATCGGGTCCAAATACAAGTTTTGCATTCGACATAGGATGAAAGGATTATACGTATTATTGCATCATGACTTTTGTTTTCCCCAAAAATGGGAGGACTTGAAAATGGAACAAGCTGATATAATGTTAATACCTTTTTATGATTCAGATTTCGGCTTATGCATGGACATGAATTGATATATTATAAAATTAGATTAGTGCCTATGATGTACTGTTTTATTAAAATTTTTTTGATAAATTTGTATAAATTAAGGTTTTATAATCATTAAAATTGAAAAGGTTTTATAAATAATTGAAAATAAATAAAATATATGATTTTCTAATATATTAAATGATATGAACTAAAAAGTAAAAATTGAAAAATGTAAATATTAGTTAAAATAACAATAACATTATTATTATTATTATATATTTTTTATAATTTTTTATGACGCGTATTTAGAGATTTTAAGGCTTAAAATTTACTTTGAAACTATGCAAAAAGTAAACGAGAAGAACAAAAAAGAATAGAGAGAGTAATAGTTATAGATGAAATAAATTAGGTATTAGTGATTGGAAAATGTGGGAAAATTACTTTTTAAAATTTTAATTTGGGTTAATTCTAAAATTGCAACTTTGGAGTAATATTTAAAACACAATCCTTAAAAATCGTCATTCTTTTTATTTTATCGCTACCCCCTAATGAAATTACGCTTTTTCCCCTGGACTTAAAATTTCTTACATATACTCTAACCTCACTAAATAACACCTTTATCACACTTAAAAAAAAATTACAACATAAAATTTTCGGAGCAAAAGCTAAGGAATTCAATCCGCAAACAAATAATCGAGGTAATTTTTATTCGAATTGCATTATTTTAAATTAAGAAAAAAGACAAAAAAAGTGAATCGCGTACGACTCACCCAATGTTTTTTTTAAATTTATTTTTTTGAATTAATATAATAATAATAATAATAATAATAATAATAATAATAATAATAATAATAATAATAATAATAATAATAATAATAATAATAATAATAATAATAATAATAACATTATTATTATTATCATTATTATTATTATTACTATTATTATTATTATTATTATTATTATTATTATTATTTTATTTTTATTATTATTGTTATTATTATTATTATTATTATTGTTGTTGTTGTTGTTGTTGTTGTTGTTGTTGTTGTTGTTGATGTTATTATTATTATTGTTTTAAATTTATTATTGTGATTAGTATTATTATTATTATTATTATTATTATCAAATTTACATTTTTCTTTTAAATATTATTTTTAATTTATTTTTTTAAATATTACTCCCTCCGTTCTTTTAAGTTCTTCCACTTTGGGTTTTTCAGACATATTAAGAAAAAGAGAATCTTTGGTTATAGTGGGTATTATTTTAATTAAATAGTAGTGTGAAGTAATGATTGTATTGAAAGAATGAGAGAGAAAATAATTATAAATAAAAGTAAAACAAAAAAAACTGATTTTATTAAATTAATTAAAAATGAAATATAACCTTACAATGGAGGTAATCTAACCAACTTTCCAAATTGGGAAAGTTTAGAGCTCTGCAATAAAAAAAAAAGAGGAAACTTAATCCCTCCATATACCAAAAAAATCAGAAATTTACAATCATGGATCATCAAATTACATACATCGGCCAAATTAAACTAACATGGATCAGCAATTACATGTACTCTAATCAGAAATTACATCAAATAATCTGAAAAATGACCTTACAAATTCCAGTTAAGCCTATAAAAGCTGTTGTTTGTGAAAAATCAGTAGCCAAATAGATTGTGAAAAATCAGTAGCCAAACAATCTGGAAAAATCAGTAGCATCTTCTTCCAAAAATCAGTAGCTTTTCTTAACAACTTACAAATTCTTCATACATATTTGAAAATAGCAAAATTATCTTCCAAAAATCAGTAAGCTTTTCTTAACAGCTTACAAAAATCAGTAGCCAAATAGTTTGTGAAAAAGATCATCGCATCATTGGCCTTCAATGGCTTCAGGAAGTGAAGATGAGCAACAGGGGGCTTGGTACTTTGGATCGAATTCATACGTTCCAGAGTCTAGTTTTGAATCAGAAGAAGAGCCACAGAATATAGAAGAAATAGGACCACAGCAACAAAATCAGCATAAGCCAAGACTCACGAATGAGTTAAGGCAACTTATTTTCCAAGAGACAGCACTAAAAGTTAGTGACTCACTTCCTCATGGTACATTCAAACGCATAGCTCAAAAATACGGCTACACACATAGAACGATCCGAGATTTATGGAAACGAGCAATACAAATCAAGGAAGCAAACAAACCATACATTGTGGAATCCAAGTACAAAAATTTTGGAAGAAAAAGAGTGGTCGTACCACCAAACTTACTTGAGTCTAGACCCATTGGCGAACACACTTGCATTAGAGATGTTGCAACATGTTTAGATTTGGCACCGTCAACGGTGTGGAGGTGGATAAAAAGAGGTGAGATAAAGACTCATTCAAATCCACTACACCCGGCTTTAACCGATGCCAACAAAATAAGGAGGGTGGAGTGGATTTTGAGCCTTATCCAAGAAGACACCATTCAAAGACACCTGATTTACAAAGTAATGTACGATTATATTCACATTGACGAGAAGTGGTTTTATTTAACCAAGAAAACGCAAAGGGTTTATTGCACACAAAGAAAAGGTCTCATATAAGGCAGCAAAGTCATCAAAGTTATACATCAGTTTATCGTCAGCAGAACCATAATAAGCAATGCCAATGTTAAGAAATGTTGCTGCAGAGTACAATGCCATCGGTGCTTCCATCCAGTTAATATAAGGAGCAGGTCCATTGCTGTGTGAACCAATTCGGAATATAGCATTGTCTAACGCCTCCTCCAATAGATACACACTTACGTATTGGTCTCTGTTCATTTGCATTTCCATGCACATTGCACGTCTTAAAAGAGGCCATGCCTCCTCGCCTCCCAACTCTGTGACGGCAATAGCTCTAAAACCACAGTTACCATCACTTATAACATCAATCCAATCAAACAAGTATGGAGAGAGAATGTGCGGGATGTGATTGGGCCATGGAAATAGTGAAAAATCACAACCTACTGGATCATCTACAATTATTGGAAATAAGGTTAGTAAGATTAAGCTGTAACAAACTAATTTAAATAACGGCAAGGAAAGCCATGTACTAGATAAGTTGAAACTAAACTTAATTCCAACTGAGGATTGTGTTTCCCGACCACTAGATCTATCATTGGATCTCCCGCGGGATGAAGATCTAGACCCTCGACCACGAGAAGATGATCTACTATATTCAAATACGCTTTTATTTCTTCTAAGGTTTTGCTTGTGGTTGGTCTTCCCTTTCTAGGTGAAGTTGCGTAAGGCTCAGGTATATCGACTCCATCAGGGTGTAATTCACGTTCAAGTACTTGAGACAAGCGTCGTACAACAGCCGGATCAGCTTTTAAGACTTTATCGACCAACAATTGAAAGTACTCTTTGTCATCGACGTTTGCGTGTCGTACTCCTTTGTTGGTATCATCTCCTACCTCAGTGTACATCAAAGTACTCCAGAATGGATGAATGTCATCCAAATACGAAGCACCTTGTGAACTGATCGACAGATATAAATAACAAGCACACGGCAATCCATGGGTGCGTTGAAGTACACAACCGCATTTGTTAAGTACATAATCACCCAAATCTAACATACGGTTCCGCAACTGCTCCAAGGCAAAAAAAGATACATGGCGATATAAAGGTCTAAAGAAATGATGTCGCAACGACCTTGAAACAGAATTCATGGATTCCTGTAGCGCTTGTCGGATCCTGGCTTGCTGGTTTGTTATCTGTGCGTGTGCCCTTTTAAGCAGGGTATCAAATGAGCTATTATCGCTACCAAGATAATACTTCAAAGACGAGTGTTGGCTTTCAACTCTGCTGGTAGTCTGATTACCCATGTGTAAACAGTCATTCGTCCATGCACGCACAAATTTCTCTTTAAGTGGAATATATGTTCCAACCAATTATCGAATGACCTTTCTGTTCCTAACCGACCAGGTAGTCACAATCGATTGCCATCTCTCTTCAAATTCGTTGCATGTAGAACTTTCAACCAAGGGGTTCCATCTACTTTTCCTGAATACCTGCCCTTGTTGATTTCTTTTCCCGCCACCCAACTTGTCAACCATGTTCTGAACGTCGTTGGCAATATGCCATATGCATAACAAAAGCCGCACATTAACATTAAACACAACATTGAACGTAATTAAGACTTATTCAATAAAGTGAACGACAATAATTAATCAACAAAACCTTTTTATTTGGAAAGACGTCACGAATAACTGCTGATAAACCCTCATCTCGATCAGTGACAATGACGCTAGGAGTCTGAGCTATGCCAAAAACATCTCTCAATCCCTGTAACACCCACGAGTATGACACAGCCGCCTCATCTCGCATCAAACAGAACGCAACCAAGAAGTTGTGATTGGTAGGTGTCATTCTGATTACTTCACACAGTGGCCACTTTTGTTTGTTTATTTTGTACGTTGTATCTATTAACACAACATAAGGCCATATACGTATCATTTGGATTGAGGTAGGATTTGCAACTAATAATCTGCTCAAATCCCCTTCACTATCCAAGTCTGTGTAAACCACGTAATTATGCTCTGTAGCCATATAAAGACAGTGTTAAAGGGGAGTCCTACCCTCTATCTCTTCTTTTCTATTTGACTGTCTAATATTGTATATTTGATTCATACTAGTAAAAAACCAGGAAAATTTTGTCTAATTGAAGTCCTGATAAAGGCAGGTTGCATGCTAGTTGCACTAAGTTGTCATATGTGCTGTCGAATATCTACATTCAATCTATTTGCCCTTACATGACCACCTCTATACACTAAAAATCGGTGATCATGTCTACCTTTTTCCCCAGGACACACCCTTACCGTCCAAGGTATTTCTCCTGGTTTACAACTACTTGCTACAATCATAAATTTACACCGACATGTTCTACTTTTAGAACCAGGTTGGGCAGCATTATCTAGGTTATGCAAATCACCCCTAGTATTACCATAGCAGTGACATCTTAAATACAACTCTAGAACGTCATTCTTTTTGTTTATAAGTAGCATGTGTAAATTAAAAACCAATTGTTATTGCTATCTCATCGGCCAAATTATGTAATTCATCTACAGAATCAAATCTCCTATCCGAAACAAATCTACCAGAGTAATCTACATTCTCTCCTAAGTTTTCAAAGTCCTGTAAATTTAAAATATGAAACAAACCATACATTAGGTTATTAAAAAATTATACATACAAACATTAATAATAAAAATATTTAATAATAAACAAAAATTATAATTTACTTTAATAATTAATATTAAAATAATAAAAATTATACAAATTAATATTAAATAAAAAATATAAATTACTTCAATAATTAATATTAAAATAATAACAATACAAAATATAAAATAAAATAATTGTAATAATAATAAAAAAATTAATATTAAATAATAAGAAAATAATAATAATAATAATAATAATAATAATAATAATAATAATAATAATAATAATAATAATAATAATAATAATAATAATAATAATAATAATAATTATTATTATTATTATTATTATTATTATTATAATACAAATAATAATATTAATAATAAATAGAATAATAATAATAATAATAATAATAATAATAATAATAATAATAATAATAATAATAATAATAATAATAATAATAATAATAATAATAATAATAATAATAATAATAATAATAATAAGAAAATAATAATAAATTACAAAATAATAATAAATGAGAAAATAAAATAATTTACTACAACGTATATTAAATAATAATAATTTAAATTACTAAATAAATAAAAAATTATTTATATAGTTTACATAATAATAATGTAAATAATAATAAAAATAAATAAAAAAAAAATTGGGTCTCAAAAAACGTGCGAGTGAACCACGAAGGAGTCGCACGTTTTGTGCGACTCCTTCGTTTTTTTTTTTGAAAAAAAAAACCCATTCAGTTCGATTTAAGTACGTACCCGATCCGAATCACAGTCGCTTTCGTTAGCCATAGTAAATTGATTCCAGCTATCAGCTTGTTTAAAATCAAAGAACGTATTTAGAGAGATTTTAGAGAGATAGTACCGTGTTTGAATTCGTATATCATGCAAGGGTGCTACTGAAAATTCAATATGTATAAGGTTGCGATAAAAATGTTCGGGATTACGTTTAAACTTTAAATTTAATGTTTTTAAAGTGAAAATAGTGTTATTAAGTGAGATTTACGTTTGGTTAAATAAATTTTAAGTCCAGAGAAAAAAATGTAATTTCATTAGGGGGTTGCGATAAAATGAAAAGAGTGGCGATGAATAATAATACCCAATTTAAAATCCGAACTTTAGGGATTGTTGAGTTCTAAAGCATTGGAGACCTATTACTACTACTCTTATTCAGTTTTGTTTATTCAATTATTTTCCAATTTGACACAATTAGAAAATGAAATTAAAAATAAGCTAATACCAAATCCCCTCCTCCTCAATTCCCAATCTACCAACCACCCCTATCAACCCTTCTCTCCCTCACCTTGAAACACCACCACCTCCTCCACGCCTATCAACCTTAACCCACCTTGGACAACCTTTCACCATAGAGATGACAACGGGTCATATCTAAACTGGGTCCATGTGGACAAAATCCAGATTCGTTTTCACTACCAAGACCCAGATTCGGATGCGGATCCGCGGATCTAAATTTTCAGGACTCATATTCGAATCCATGGATCATGCGGATCCAGATCCTGGTCTAATATGGGGTCTAGCTTATTTTTGGCATTTTGAGTAATTTTTCAATTAGTGTACTAGTCACAATGTAAGTGCTAGTCACAATCACCATCATAATCATCCTGATTTAGTTGATAAAATTACTAGTTTACCAGGTTAACCTCAAGTTGATTTTCAACAATATGATGGGTATCATGGGTATGTTACCGTGGATCATAACAAACATAAATCTTTATTTTACTACTTTGTTGAAGCTGAAACTGCTCCTGCATCTAAACCTTTAGTTCTCTGGTTAAATGGAGGTTTGCTAAATTCTCTATTTTTTGTTTTTTCTTTTATGCCATGTCATGATAATTTACAATTACCCATCTAATTTTTTTTTTTATTATTAGTATTTTAGGACCTGGTTGTTCTTCTCTTAGGTTTGGTGCCTTTCTGAAAATGGACTTTCAGGCCTAAAGGGAATATCCTTGTGAAAAATCAGTATAGCTGAAACTGAGGAATCTTCATTTTTTTTTCCCCTTTTCTGATCAAATAGAAAGGTTTGATTGTTTTTTAGTTCAAAACAGGATTAGGGTCCGGGCACTTTTGAGATTTGGGTTCAAATTTGTGAATTACAAACGAATCCAGATCCGCCGGGTCCGAAATAGGCCCCAGACTTGTGAAAATGGATACAAGACCTTAGGATCCACCAGATCTGGGTCCAGGCATTTTTTTGAGATTCGGGTTCAAATTCGTAAATTACAAACGGATCCAAATTTGACCTGGATCCGATGGGTCCAAAATATGACCCAAAATCCGCGAAAATAGATACAGGTCCATAGATCCTAGATCCATTTCCCTCCCTACTTCACCATCCCCTGCCCAGTGCCCACACCTAAATCACCAAACCCAACTCACTAATGGGTAGTTTAGTTCGTCGTCCCTTTGACTTGCTCACCTTTCTTTTCATCAACCGTTCAACACCACTACATACCAATATGACAACAACGACAAAGAGGGACTAGCATCGAAGAATAACTCAATTTGCAAACCATAATTAAATTGAGCTATTCAATTGCTTACATAGGCTTTGTAATTTTGCTTGTTACATCGATTATTTAATTAGTTTCAGTTTTGGCTATAGTTTGTAAAAAAAAAAAAAAAAAACTCAATGCTTTGTTTGTTTGTGAATGAGACTTTATGTTCTTCAATCAGAATACCGTAGCGTAGTAAGTGCAGGAAGTACGAGTGAAGTCTACAAGGAGTGAAGATATTATTAAGGAATTCTGAATCAGTTATTAGTTGGTTGAACAACGTATATATAGATGTTTGTTGGCGTAACTGATCAAAAAAAGTAGATAGACTTAAATTAAAACTAAGCATAAAATAAGTAAAAATAGTAATCAATTAAGAACAAAGATTAAAGGCAATACGTAGACAAGCAAGATGATATGATGATGAAGAGGTAAAGCCTATGCCTTCTCACTAACTTCAACCAAGGGACAAGAATTCAGGTTATGAGAAGAATGCATGGTGAATTCTAATTTCTCTCTCGAGCAACATTAGCTTTCTAACGCTAACTAAACTACCTATTATCATGGAGCTAAGTATATGTGATACCTTGGATTTAGCTTCAAAAAAAGAATTGATAGACTATTCATATAAACAAGGTGCATCTTCTTTTCATGAGAGCCCATTTGCTATGAACTTCACAGTTAAGCGTGCTTGGTGAAGAGCAATCTTAGGATGGGTGACTTTCTAAGAAGTTTTTCTAGACGCGCACGAGTGAGGGCAAAGTGCGTTGGAAAGACTTGTGTTGGTCTGTGGGGCCAATCTATAGTCTCCATGAGTAGTCACTGGTGGTCCGAGTGGCCGGGGTGTTACAAAATTCTAAGACATAGAGCATACATTCCATGATTCCAATCAAAACATATACTTATTCTCATGGAGATGATTCAATTTTTCAGCATCGATTATCATTAGAATTTGACTATTACCCTTAATCCAATGACCCTACAACATATCAAAACTCATCCTAAAATTGATATAGAGGTTAATTTTTTAAAAATTTCTATAGAATATTTGGTGGGTTTATCTAATATTATTATTAGTTACAGTGAGGTAAGATATAAAATTGATATAAATGTGTTATGTTTTTCTATATGTTACTTCCACTGTCATTAGAATTCTTTTCTTATTATTAATGAAACTTCAAAGTTTTCGTACTGCTACTTCCACTATCATTATTTATTTAACTGCACCATATAAAATATTTTTATTTTCTTACAAATTGGTATAATTATGTTACATTTGTAATGATTTTTCTATTTTGTGATTTTCAAATAAGCAGATAATAATAAGATAGGAAGACTAGGTGAAACTTGAGAATAAAGTTAATTACATTAATATAGGTTAGTCATCTCCCAAATTAAAGTTGGAGCAAAAGTTAGGTGATACCATAGACATATGCGGCAAAAAAATTTAACTACAAAAAGACAATATATTTCAAATAATTTTTTTTACAATATATACTCTTAATACAAGCTTTTGTGTTTTTAGCACAAGTTTTGTGAAAGTAACTAGGGTTGGCCTTGAGATTTAAGAGGCTTGGTGTAAAATATTGTTATGGGCAGCCCCTAATTACTAAAAATACTATTATAAGCCCCTCATGCCCCCTTTTAAGATCGACATTGGATGCAGATATATTGATATAAAAGGAGTGCCTTTGTTTATTATATTTTCTTATATTAAATCTTTTGGGAAATTGATTGTTGTGACAAATTTTTTAAACTTTTACCATCATTTTATTAAATTTATAATATATTGTATAATAAATATATTATTGTCTTATTTACATCGAATAATAATATATGTATGTAAGAAAATATAAAGAATCATATATGCTACATTCTTTACAAATATTACATATCACTTCTTCTAATAAAAATCTTAAATTAATGCATTTTCTTAAAAAGTGAATTTTTTCCAATGCAAGTTAATTAACAATGAATGAAGGACATTTAAGACACTAAATTTCAAGTAACAGTACCAAATATATTTAATATTTTTGTATGACATTTATACTAAGTTTAAATTGTATCAACTGTTAATTAAATAATTAAATTTAAATTATGGATATGAATTGCTTCGATTTGATTTATTGGAGGTTTTGATTGATGTATATTATTTTATTACTGATAGATTATTTGGCTGGTAAAGTTGATTTCCTTATTCAAATTTAGGCGAAATAAGTCGTGCTTAGAGATGGCCGATATTTAATACGTATTAATGCGTGATCGATCATCTGTAGTTGTTTTATGGGTCAACAGTAGGCAAAAACTAAATATTTTAATATAATAATAATTATACTTTAACATACAATATTTATACAAAAAAGTGGTTCAATATTTATAGTTGATAAAAGTTCTTATAAATGTATCCATTTCACTAAGTTTACATATCATTTAACTTTATTTTCCGTCGTAATGTATATTATTATGGTACACAAACCTATATTTCAAATTGCATACCAATATTAATTTTTTTTATCTTATTCATCTCTTTTGATTATAATATTAAATAACTCGTGCTTAGCACGGGCAATCACCTAGTAACAATAAAATTAAAGATAATAAAGTATGGATAATAGAAATCACTATCTTGTAATCAATACAAGGATGTAAAATAGTTAGATGATGAAGAACTAAATAACATTTATAGATGAACTTCAAGGAATGCTCATACACTCCAAGTGTTTGATAAAATGCTTTAATTATACTTGAGTTGATAATGCAATAAAGAGTACCAAGATGTTCTTCAAATAATCAAATACAAGTTAAACTTCAAATTAAAGTGTTTTAGGATTGAAATAACAATGTAAAAGTTGAGATAAAAGATGAACTATCAAGAATGACTAATAAAGCAGGATTCCAAACTAAGCAGTAATAGTAGATGAACTAAGGAAAGCTTGAAAATAAACTTGCGTGATAGAAAATTGCTATGTAGATTCATGTTTTAGTTACGTGTGATAGTCATTCGGATAAAAATCACAAATCAAATCAATTCAAAAGTGAATAAAAAATGTGGTTTGTACTTTTAATAAATTGGTTTGGTTTTGGATTGAAATTTTCAAAACCGGAATATTTTGGTTTGGATTAAGTTTGACCATACTAAAAACAAAAAATTAAAATTCTGAATCGAATAAAATAGATGCTCACTTTGTACATGGCGTTAAACTACTTGTTGAGTGAATCTTGTGCAACTTGATATGTAAATAAAATATTTTAATTAGCAGTACTAACAAAAACGACATAAGCGTTCTTATAATAATAATAAATGTTAATTCGATAATTCAAAATTTCATTTTGTCATTCCCATTTTTGCTATACAATTTTGGTAATCTAATTCAATTTGCAGTTTAGATTTATTTTTAGTTGGAAATTTGGTTTGAATTTGATAGAAAAAGTCTAAACAGAATTATTATGGTTTGGTTCAATTTGAATTGTGGTCCAATTCGGTTTGGATTCGATTGAAAAAAAAAAACAAATTAAATTATTTTGTTTTATAAAAAAATCAAACCGTAAACCAAAGTTTCACCCCTAGTTTCAGTAATTGTCTTCTTCTTCTTTTTTTATAGAGCGATAGAAGTAGGGGTGGTGCTTCATGATTGCTCCACCAACTCTAGTTAATGGAAAGTGATTGTAAGAGGTGGCATCAGTAGAATGAGCTTTTAAATAAAGAAATGTAACAATAGGGCCCAAAGCTAAACTTTTGAAAATCGGAGAATCTTATGGCTGCCGAAATTGCTCGACGAGTAACGCTCACTCGACTAGTCGAAGGAGCATCAGGTAGACAGATCAAAATCTTTATAATAGATCAGACACCAAAAATAGGCTCCGCTTGCCCCCCATTTGACCAAGCGAGCTCGCTCAACCCATAAACAATACTTATATCAACATTTTGGAGTTACTGAAAGCCAATAGTACTTTTGCTCAACTAAGCTAGCTTTGCTTGACACGGTCAAGCTAATGCCATGCGCCTCTAAACAACAGATTGAAGCTTCACGTATTGAAATCTACCTTGCTTGACTGGTCAAGCGGTTTTCAGAATATGTTTATTCAGCTTTTGCCTCCAATCTAAGTCCTTGGTGTGCTCGAGGGGGACCAAGTTTTGGTCGAGTGGGCTTAGAATGCCCTTCATTGGCTCATTCTTTGCTTAATTTTCTTGACTTCGCACATGGGCACTTGCCTCCTTGAGCCTTGGAGCTTAGGTGAGTAGCGTATGCATTAAGAGTGCCGGAATTGTGATCGTGTATGACAAATGCAATCTGAAATGCATAAAACCACCAAAATAACCAACTAAGAGTAAAAATTCCAATAAAGCAACACATGATTGTATAAATCTCACGCTATTTGAGTCAATTAAGGGGGTAAAAAATATAAATAAAATGTAGCTAGCAGTTACATTGAATATTTGATCGATATTTATGGATATGAATTTTGTGATTTTTCTATTTTGAATCAATGGGTTTTTGGGTTATGGTTTTCCTTTGGTCTTATTTTGTTGATGGGCATCTTTGTTTGTGTGGGTTTTAATCTACGTGAGGGTTTGCTGGAGGAAGTGTTGAAGCTCCAATATCGGTTACCAAGGTTCAAGTGCTTTAAAATTAATTTGATAACCCCCAAAATTTATTTTTAAATATTAATTAAAAGTTGGAATTTATGGAATTAAATCACCCAAAGTTAAGATTTTTAAAAGTAAATTTTCAAAACAATATGAGACTAGTCAATGGACTCACCAATAAAACACTAAAAACTGTACATAATAATACAATATAGAAGATTAAAATTCTCAATAGTCAACTTATGCACTATAATGGTCTCTCCAACGTTAAAATTAAGAGTCCGCCTCTAGTTGGACTCATATGTGCTTGTTAAATAAGAATCTTAGTGTTTCATATTGGTGATGTTGTTTTAATCATGTATTATAAAAATAAAATATGAAAAATTGTTAAAAACTACTTACAAAAATAGTATTTTTATCAAAAAATACATAGAGTTTTTTTTTATTATCAAAAACTACTTAAAAAATCTTATTTCTTTTTAAATACTATCAAGCACTGACTAACAAAAGACATTCAAATTTTTGTCATCTATAGCATGTGCAAGTTACATGACTTTTAATCTTCACCTTCATCACTTTTATTCCTACCTTATCCCCATCTTCATCTTTTCTTCTCTTCCATTCCTTTACTTTCTGGTAATCTTAACAATTTTCATCTTCATTTTCAAAACTGTAGCACCAATAATTTACTGGTTTCCTATTAATTTCTGTATTAGACACTTATTATTCCTGATTAATTTCATCGCAATGGATAAATAGTTGAAAAATAAGATTTTTAGTTCGTAATCAATGTTGGTTTATTAGCTCGTAAAGTCATCTACTTGCCAAGAGTCTATTAATTATTGAAGATTCAACATGCTAAATTTTTAAATCTTCTACTCGGGGATTTTAGTGAATAGAATTCAATGAGATTGGAAAGTTATCATTACTGGAAAAAAGCTTATATGATGCGTCACATACGCTGTGGTTTTCTAAAGATGCAGCATATAAGTAGTAGGCAAAACAAAAATATATAGTATATGCTGTGGTTCTTGGAGAACCGCAGCATATACTATTATATTTTTTTTTCAAAGTTCTGCACTTATATAAAGCAAAAAATCCCTCTAAAACTTTCATTTTAATTTCATCTTCAACCTACGGAACCTACGAAAACCTTCATCTTCAACCTTTAAGGCCTTGTTCTTCAACCTTTAAGACGTCAAAAATTTTCATTTTGCTAACCTACGAAATTTGCTTGTTCTTGTTCTTTCTTGTTCTTCTTTTAACCCACGAAAAACCCACGAAAACCCATTGAAATCTCATCTTGCTAACCCATTGCAATCCCATGAAAAAATCCCACCTTTTCCTTCATCTTGTCCATCTTCAAACCCGCGAATCAGGGCTTATTTAATTTAGTTTTGTTTTTGTTTTACTTCATCTTGTTCATCTTCATCTTATGTACTAATATAATTTTGTTTTGTTTTTCCATTGTAAATAACAATGTAGAGCACAACATTATCATTTAAATACCAAGGTAAATTCCATTCATATATTAATAAGTTTTGTTTTTCTATTAAAGTTTTACATTTTTCTTAGTTTATATTATTAGTTTGTTAATTAGGGTTGTATTATGATTAGGGTTGTATTATTATTAGGGTCAATTAGGGTTGAATGAATGTTGTTTTTAGAATATACATAGGCTTGAAAGAATGTTATTAATTCTAAGTTTGTTTGTGTTTGTGGATTAAATTATTGTTTTTCTGTAATGAATTTTAAATTTTAAGGTATATTGTGATGTGAATCTCACTTATTTGAGTTTTAAAGATATATTTGTGGTTTTATGGATTAATTTTTTGTTATTTGTTATTTGGGTTCTTAAAAGTTTATAACTTGGGATAAGTTTATAACTTCGCATGTTGGTAATTGACTAGTTGATAGGTATATGATGTTAGAAGAATTATAGCATTGTGTAATTCTAAGTTTGTTTGTGTTTTGTGGATAAATTTGAGTGTCGTTTCATATGAGATGCTTCTATGGATTAATTTTTTTGTGATTTGCTATATAGATTGTATATGAGTTGTGTAAAGTTTATAACTTGAAATGTTGGTAATTTGACAAGTTTATGGATATGTGATGATAGAAGAATTGTAGTATTGTGTAATTTTGAGTTTGCTTTTATGTATAAGTATGAATTTAAAAGTATAAGTTTATAACTAGAAATTTTGTGTATAAGTTTGTTTTTGTGTTTATGTATGAAGAAGCATATATAAGTATGAATTTTAAAGTGTAAGACATATTGTTATGAAGAAGTATAAGTATGAATTTTGAAGTTTTGAAATTGTATTGTCTTTGGTTGCAAATTGTAGTAGGTTGTGTACGATTGTAAGTATAAGTTTATAACATTCTAAGTATAAATTTATAGCTTGTAATGTTGTGTATAAGTTTTATAAGCATAAGTTTATAACTTGGAATGTTGTGTATAAGTTTCGTTTTGTGTATAAATATAAAGAACTAGAAGTATATGAATTTGGTTTGCAAAAGTATAAGTTTACAACTTTGTAAGCATTTGGTTGCCCAAATATAAGTTTATTTGCGTTTTTTAAGTAATCTATCCTCTTTATTCTCAAGAATGTTTTTGTATCTTTAATTTAGTATTGAAATTGTGTTGTATTAATTTGGTTTCAAATTGTAGTAGGTTGTATACAATTGTTTATTCCTTTGCATTTTGTAAGTCATCTATCCTCTATCTTGTGTTCTGTGTTTTTTTAACTACAGTGTTGAATTTGTGTTCCATGAACTGCATCAACTCATCGATGAAATGAAGGACAAGTTATACCAACGCCTTTTAACCGAATTTTTGCGTAAGGTAGTAGAGTAATTAGTATAGATTTTTCTATTTTGTATATATACTATGTGTGTGTGTGTCTATATATATATATATATATATATATATATATATATATATATATATATATATATACATATATATATATATATACATATATATATATATACATATATATATATATACATATATCTATATATATATATATACATATATATATATATATATATATATATATATATATACATATATACATATATATATATATATATACATATATACATATATATATACATATATATATATATACATATATATATATATATATACATATATATATATAT
>NC_080060.1:16670865-16750865 GCF_026212465.1 Amaranthus tricolor | reverse complement strand
TTTTGCTTGTTTCTTAAAGATCGTCTCTTTAAGTGACGGCCGGCCTAGCCCATTAGTGTTTAATTAAAAAGATATGTTTGTAAATGAAAGCTAATCTCGACGTTTAAGAAAATCGTTTTTCTTCCTCCCTCATGCAAATTATGTAAAAAAAACAACATTCTTGAGTTATTCAACAAGAAAAATTAACCAAATCGTTAAAATTCCTTCGCTTAACATTCCTTTCCCTTCTCTCTAAACCTTTCCCCTTCCTCTCCATTCGTTAGCCCTATCAAGCCTTCAGCACCGTCCCCCTCCCTCTCCACCATCCCCTTTTGTAGCAGCCCATCAGCTACACTATCAACTCTTTCGTCTGAGTTTATAGTGTGAGACTCTCCTTGGATTTTGATTTTCTTCACCCTTGAAGGGCCTCACGGTGGCGTCTCAAAAGCTTCTGGCAGATTTGGCATTTTGCTACTCTTGGTCTCTCCTCTCTCCTAGGGTTTTCTAGATAGTCTGGTTTTTATCTAGGTTCTTGGTGTTTCTATTGGTCGATCTAGTCAGGCGAGGAAAGCTTTTTTGTATTTTTCAAATGGGTGTTTAGGTGAGCAGCCACAAAAGGGGGTCAAGGCTGCGGGTGTGGCTGCGGGGGTTAAGCCATAAATATATACACATAGTCAATCCAAATATACAAAAACGAAACGCTAACGCTCATGACCCTCATCTACCCTATCCAATTGAGGTTGTCTCCTAGCCTCTTACGGTATTAAGAGACGTTCGTATGTCGCTATGGCAGAGGAGGGGACTGGTACTGTGATGGCTGGGATGACCCAGCCTGCGAGGTCCCCGCAACGTCAACGGGGTATGAAAGGTCCATCTCCTCCAAATGATAGTCATAAGCAGGAGATGAGACATGTGCATCGACTTCCGGTATGAAGTGCTGGAACTGCGTGCCGACGAGCATGCCTTGTGCAATCTCCCTCACTGGCTCCTCATGGCTGTACCGCATCACTGCTGCCGAACCTTGTGCCTGCAATTAATATTTAGTTAATATAATATTATATTATGTAATATGCAACTTAATCATTTAAATTCAAATGAAAACTTACAAATTGGGTCATCTTAGGAGAATATGCTCCCACACCCACAGTTGAAGATTGCAAATGTAATTAGTATTTAATTCACCAAATGTGGATTAGAATTAAAAGTTATTGTTATTACCTGTAATATGACCAGTTGTCCTTCAATCTCCTTGACGTTCTTATGGGTAGGTGAATTCAACAAAATAATCGTTTACCCGATAGAAGCTGAATTCAACAAGTGTTGTCAAAGGTAAGAAACGTACTCAGCTAAGTTCGTGTTAGTAACGCCATACCTATGACCTCCATCATGACACAATGACCACTTAGACATCTCACCCACGTCATCAATCCAGATAATTGCCTCTCGTTTTGCAGTCCCGATTGCCTTTAAGCCATTCATTACCTTAATTTGTTGTCTTTGCTCAGTAGTTTTACCAAACAACTTCTTCAGCTTAACATTACCCATAGCACGATTAAAGTTGCCAAAAAAATGACGTAATCAAAACCTATGATCACTAGTGGAAAAAACCTTGTTTGCTGCGGTTTTTTTGCCATTATTTGCTGCGGTTTTGGCCCCCAGCAATAGTGATAGCAGCAAATGTCCTAATTTAAATGCTGCGGTTAAAAACCGCAGCAATAAGTGGTGTTATTTGCTGCGGTTATGGGCAAAAACTGCAACAAAAAGTGAAGCATTATTTGCTGCGGTCAGGGGGTAAAACCGCAGCAATAAGGGAAGGATTATTTGCTGCGGTCAGGTCTAAAACCGCAGCAATAAGTCTCTTTTTTTTTTTTTTCTTTTTCCGTTTAATCCTTATAATAATGCAATAATATTACAATGTAATAACAGTGATTAATCCAATGATAATCACAGATAATCAACATTAATCTCTTTGTAATAATAAACTCTCGCTCGTATATATATATAATATAATATGTACGTACATATATATATATATACATTAAATAAACTATAAAAAATAATCAATATATATACTAATTACAATTTATCAAGGACAAATATTAGCAAGATACACGGCAATCTTGTCTTTTAATTCGCGCATCTCTTCACTTCTCAAAGCACGTGTTTCCCTCGGAATGTCGTTTAAAACCTATATTATAATATTAAAATAAAAGCTATTAATATAGAAACATTTAGATTTTACCAATAATATATTTAATTAAGAACGTAACAAATACTTACGGCATCTATATTTTCGACTCCAAATTCCTTCACGGAATTTATAATATCGTCCATAAACTTCAGCGCGTAGTAGCCGCAGTCAACGGAAGAAGGAGGTTGTTGAAAGCACTAAGAGAAAATAGAAGTTAGTGTCAAAACGGTTAAAAACGCATAAAATCGCAACTTAACACATAAATTCTAGAATATGACTATGATTTTCAATTCTAACAACTTCTACACAATAATATATACCAAATAGTGTTGTGTGCCAAGTTTCGTGCAAAACAAACAAAGTTTGAGCTACTTTACGTGCGGAATTGACAAAAACGCTTAAAAACGGATAAAATCGCAACTTAACTTCTAATTTCTAGCATATGACTATTATTATCAATTCTAACCATTTCAACACAATAATATATGCCAAATAGTGTTGTGTGCCAAGTTTCGTTCATAAGAAACCATGTTTGACTTACTTTACGCGTGAAATTCATAAAAACGCATAAAATCGCAACTTAACTTCTAATTTCTAGCATATGACTATTATTATCAAGTATAACCATTTCAACACAATAATATATGCCAAATAGTGTTGTGTACCAAGTTTCGTGCATAACAAACCATGTTTGACCTACTTTACGCGCGAAATGGACAAAAACGCTTAAAAACGCATAAAATCGCAACTTAACTTCTAATTTCTGGCATATGACTATTATTATCAAGTCTAACCATTTCAACACAATAATATATGCCAAATAGTGTTGTGTGCCAAGTTTCGTGCATAACAAACCATGTTTGACCTACTTTACGCGCGAAATTGACAAGTAAAAACGCGAAATTGACAGCATCAAACTAGTGACCAGACCACCTTGCACGACACGTGGAGACCAAACCTATGCATCCAGGACCTAGGCTAAAGTGGAAATGGAATCTTGGTACTTGGATCTAGCTATCAAGGTCCTAAAACCATTCTAACAATCCCCGTGGACTCCTAGAAGCTGAGCCGAAGGAGGGCTGGTCGACAGTTTGCTAGATCAGAATTATGTTTAAGTGTTTGTGGTTGTTTCGTGTTCTTTTCATGATCATTTGTAGTTTTTGACTGTGTCATTAATCAAAGCTTACGCACAACATTAATCCTTGCATAACCAAGGCCTTAATCAGCCCCGGTTTCGCATCAAAACCAAGTTTGAGTACTTTACGCGCGAAATTCACAAAAACGCTTAAAAACGCATAAAATCGCAACTTAACTTCTAATTTCTAGTATATGACTATTATTATCAAGTATAACCATTTCAACACAATAATATATGCCAAATAGTGTTGTGTACCAAGTTTCGTGCATAACAAACCATGTTTGACCTACTTTACGCGTGAAATGGACAAAAACGCTTAAAAACGCATAAAATCGCAACTTAACTTCTAATTTCTAGCATATGACTATTATTATCAATTCTAACCATTTCAACACAATAATATATGCCAAATAGTGTTGTGTGCCAAGTTTCGTGCATAACAAACCATGTTTGACCTACTTTACGCGCGAAATTGACAAATAAAAACGCGAAATTGACAGCATCAAACTAGTGACCAGACCACCTTGCACGACACGTGGAGACCAAACCTATGCATCCAGGACCTAGGCTAAAGTGGAAATGGAATCTTGGTACTTGGATCTAGCTATCAAGGTCCTAAAACCATTCTAACAATCCCCGTGGACTCCTAGAAGCTGAGCCGAAGGAGGGCTGGTCGACAGTTTGCTAGATCAGAATTATGTTTAAGTGTTTGTGGTTGTTTCGTGTTCTTTTCATGATCATTTGTAGTTTTTGACTGTGTCATTAATCAAAGTTTACGCACAACATTAATCCTTGCATAACCAAGGCCTTAATCAGCCCCGGTTTCGCATCAAAACCATGTTTGAGTACTTTACGCGCGAAATTCACAAAAACGCTTAAAAACGCATAAAATCGCAACTTAACTTCTAATTTCTAGCATATGACTATTATTATCAAGTATAACCATTTCAACACAATAATATATGCCAAATAGTGTTGTGTACCAAGTTTCGTGCATAACAAACCATGTTTGACCTACTTTACGCGCGAAATGGACAAAAACGCTTAAAAACGCATAAAATCGCAACTTAACTTCTAATTTCTAGCATATGACTATTATTATCAATTCTAACCATTTCAACACAATAATATATGCCAAATAGTGTTGTGTGCCAAGTTTCGTGCATAACAAACCATGTTTGACCTACTTTACGCGCGAAATTGACAAATAAAAACGCGAAATTGACAGCATCAAACTAGTGACCAGACCACCTTGCACGACACGTGGAGACCAAACCTATGCATCCAGGACCTAGGCTAAAGTGGAAATGGAATCTTGGTACTTGGATCTAGCTATCAAGGTCCTAAAACCATTCTAACAATCCCCGTGGACTCCTAGAAGCTGAGCCGAAGGAGGGCTGGTCGACAGTTTGCTAGATCAGAATTATGTTTAAGTGTTTGTGGTTGTTTCGTGTTCTTTTCATGATCATTTGTAGTTTTTGACTGTGTCATTAATCAAAGTTTACGCACAACATTAATCCTTGCATAACCAAGGCCTTAATCAGCCCCGGTTTCGCATCAAAACCATGTTTGAGTACTTTACGCGCGAAATTCACAAAAACGCTTAAAAACGCATAAAATCGCAACTTAACTTCTAATTTCTAGCATATGACTATTATTATCAAGTATAACCATTTCAACACAATAATATATGCCAAATAGTATTGTGTACCAAGTTTCGTGCATAACAAACCATGTTTGACCTACTTTACGCGCGAAATGGACAAAAACGCTTAAAAACGCATAAAATCGCAACTTAACTTCTAATTTCTAGCATATGACTATTATTATCAATTCTAACCATTTCAACACAATAATATATGCCAAATAGTGTTGTGTGCCAAGTTTCGTGCATAACAAACCATGTTTGACCTACTTTACGCGCGAAATTGACAAATAAAAACGCGAAATTGACAGCATCAAACTAGTGACCAGACCACCTTGCACGACACGTGGAGACCAAACCTATGCATCCAGGACCTAGGCTAAAGTGGAAATGGAATCTTGGTACTTGGATCTAGCTATCAAGGTCCTAAAACCATTCTAACAATCCCCGTGGACTCCTAGAAGCTGAGCCGAAGGAGGGCTGGTCGACAGTTTGCTAGATCAGAATTATGTTTAAGTGTTTGTGGTTGTTTCGTGTTCTTTTCATGATCATTTGTAGTTTTTGACTGTGTCATTAATCAAAGTTTACGCACAACATTAATCCTTGCATAACCAAGGCCTTAATCAGCCCCGGTTTCGCATCAAAACCATGTTTGAGTACTTTACGCGCGAAATTCACAAAAACGCTTAAAAACGCATAAAATCGCAACTTAACTTCTAATTTCTAGCATATGACTATTATTATCAAGTATAACCATTTCAACACAATAATATATGCCAAATAGTATTGTGTACCAAGTTTCGTGCATAACAAACCATGTTTGACCTACTTTACGCGCGAAATGGACAAAAACGCTTAAAAACGCATAAAATCGCAACTTAACTTCTAATTTCTAGCATATGACTATTATTATCAATTCTAACCATTTCAACACAATAATATATGCCAAATAGTGTTGTGTGCCAAGTTTCGTGCATAACAAACCATGTTTGACCTACTTTACGCGCGAAATTGACAAATAAAAACGCGAAATTGACAGCATCAAACTAGTGACCAGACCACCTTGCACGACACGTGGAGACCAAACCTATGCATCCAGGACCTAGGCTAAAGTGGAAATGGAATCTTGGTACTTAGATCTAGCTATCAAGGTCCTAAAACCATTCTAACAATCCCCGTGGACTCCTAGAAGCTGAGCCGAAGGAGGGCTGGTCGACAGTTTGCTAGATCAGAATTATGTTTAAGTGTTTGTGGTTGTTTCGTGTTCTTTTCATGATCATTTGACCAAACCTATACAAAACCCATAAAATCGAATTTGTGTACCTTTCTTGCTATCCATTTTGGAAATGTGGCTCTGGATGTAGATCCCATTTGTCCACGCACTCTTTTCATTGCGCTGAAACGCATGGGAAAAGTAATACCATTTATATATATATATAACACTTAATTAAATCAAATTGGTAAAATAATTAATATTACGTACGCATTCAACAATGCTTTGAATCTTGTGTTGCGAGGTAGGCTGTTAGGTTTTTGTAATGAGTCGAAGACGTGCACGGTGTTCGTTAAAGGACATATGATCAGAAGTATCCAATGCAAACTACAAACACAAATTTAAAATCAACAAATTAGAGATTAGGTGACTTTAAAAATCAAAAGATAAGTTCAATTTCAAAAATAAAACTTACTCTTCCCAATATGGAGCCAGAATGAATGTGTGTTTACATGCAAGGGAATTAGTCAAAGCAGTCTCAATGTATGCTCTGACGACATCTGGATCATTTCTACATTTACTACCCGAAATCGTCTCCGGACAAAACCATCCAATTTTTATTGGAGGTTCGCAAGAATTTACCTCCTCGTAAACCGCACTAAACTCACAAATAAGAGAATTTTGTTAGTAATTCGGTCATTAAAACAATTAAACAACAATGCCTAACTTGTAAGATAATGAACATCACCTCATGTAGACATGGAAAAGAGCTACGTTCAGCATCTCTCCTCTCAAAAATTGCCCGATGTCACTAGGACCAATAATTACATACGGGTCTTCTGAAAAGCAGTATTGCTCCTTCAGCAGGGGCAACATGATTGGGTCCTCCTCACTTATGCGAGATGCACAATAA
This sequence comes from Amaranthus tricolor, assembly GCF_026212465.1. NCBI lineage: Eukaryota > Viridiplantae > Streptophyta > Magnoliopsida > Caryophyllales > Amaranthaceae > Amaranthus > Amaranthus tricolor. The sequence continues at coordinate 16,743,786 of NC_080060.1, read as the reverse complement.
TGCAGCCATTTGCAATCTTGAGAGAGATCTTTTAGCTCCTCATCAGTCAAAATTGGAGTGCTTGGCATCGACTTTGACCCAGTCGACACCTTTGCTGAGGAACCGACCTCTCTACAAGATCCCTTTGGACTCTTTTGCTATTTCAATTTATAAATAAAAATTAAATTAGTGTGAGCATGCAATTAAAAAATAAAAATAAATAAGGTACAAATGATTCTTACCGTGTTAGTGAATCGGACCCAAGCATATGGCCATGTGACGAAACTACCTAGGGCGTCTGATAGTTTCTCAAGGCTCCATGCTGGCATTGGAATTGGGAGTGAGAAATCTTCAAACCCCTTTACAATAGTCTCCACGGCCACACTGATGTGGCCACTTGTAACAGGCACTGAATGCACTGTTTGGCCCTCTTTATTTGGCTGTGCCATACCATATGCAACCTCAGTTAAGTCGCCATCACTAGCAACACCTAACTGAGGCAGCAAAAGAGAACAAGGAGTCGCCTCCTGAAAATTGTGTCGTTTAGTATAATAAGCATCATAATAAAATTTTAATTACGCGTTGCAATTTAAATTAATAAGTGCTTATATATTTAAATACTATGTACCTGTAGCACTGGCACCGGAGTTGGCTCCGGATTTTGAGCAACGGGGGTATTAGTAAAGAGCTGGGGTGCTACGGGGGTAATGGGCTCGGGTGTTGGCTCGACCAAAGCGTCAGAATCCCCATGTTGACTTCCCTGATCCTCGACAATCAGGTTTGCCAAGTCCACAATGGGTGCACCCATCTTTTGCAACACGGTGGCCAACTTCGCGAGAACGTCCTTCGTAATCTCCGCTCGGAGGGTTGCTGCTTCTTCCCGCAGTGCCGTTCGGGATTGAGTAGCAACACACTCTTTGCCGAATGCCTTCTGTAACCCCACGCGGACGCCTCCTTTTCCGACTACCCGCCCACTGTGGTCTTTCCCTAAGACCATATGCAATGCGTCAACATTGCCTTTTGGGGTAAACTCCCCCGTAGCTTCTTTTTCCTTCCAGCCCATCTGTTCAAATAAAAAGTGACATATATAGTAATTAGTATAAGTACATCAAAGCCAAAGAATACAAAACAAATGAAGAATATACTTAATAATTTCAAAACTCACCACAGCATCAGCAACCTTCTTCGTTCCCGGATCATTAATGGTAAATTTACCACTTGCATCTCGGGAATGAAGCCCGCAATACCAATCACGCACCCGATCTCCAGCAAGAGTATTTACGGATGCGGAGGTAGTCGTAGATGAGGGTGTGGATGAATATTGATTGGGGTATAAACCCGCATCCACCCACTCTTTTCGGACCTCATCGTACGTTTTCTGGCCTAAGCGATGGTAAAACTTCCTTTTGCTTGCAGAATCTGAAGCTTTACCACGCTTTTCCTAATTAATCAATAGAAATCGAATGTCATGTATTAGTTTAATGACTGAATCAAAAGAATTAAATTCAAATTGGTAAACTATAATATAATATGAAATACTTACAACTTCTATGGGAGTTGTTCTTTTGGCAACAAAGGCCTCCCAATCCCTCTTCGATATGTGACCCCATATTTCGTAGGGCATCTTCGAAGGTGCTTGCTCTCCACCTTCGTTTCCCGTTTTGACCTTTTTGGTCGTACGGGCACGGGTCTTCGTAATCCAGCCAGTTACTAGCTTGGATTTGAAATCTCTGAATCTTTCAGCAACAGCAGAAAGAAACACATTCTTCTTGTCCTCATCGCTCTCGATGTGGAAAAGATTCTACAAAAAAAATTTATATTTGTTACTGTCAATTAAATTAATTTTAAAATGAAACTAAATGAGTAAAAATAGTAAAGTTGCTTACCACAGTATCATTCCATAGAGAGTTTTTCAAACCCTCTGGAACCTCGTTCCATGCGTGCAATATGGAAATCTTGCGGATACATAGGCCCACTTGTTTTCCATATTGCCTACGCCATTTTCCGCAGGGTTGACCCAATGCATTGTATTCCAAATGCATTGGTTCCGTGACTTTGAGGTTTTTCGTAGGACCTCGCCCTTTTCTTTTCTTACTGGTAGTGGGAGCATCCATTGGTGGGGCGTCTTCAGTCTCAAAATCATTGTCTAGAGGTGGAGCGTCTTCAGCCATACGCTCGAATCTCACAATTTGGTCCTCTTCACTGTCGTAACTACGATGCTCATTATCCGAGGTCTCAATCTCGGGGACAATTTCGTCTCTGAATAGATGCATTATATATCAGTACCTGAAAGAGTATGAAAAGAAATATTTTAGAACATAAGCTAAGTAATATTAAGAATATGACTATGATTTACAATTCTAATAAGTAATATTAAGAATATTAAGAATATGACTATGAATAGAAATATATAATATTAAGCATTATATATTAGAACATATATACTTATTTATAATAAACATATTTACTAAATATGCTAATAATTAATTAACAAACCACAAACCACAATATAAATAATAAACAACAAACCACATTCCTAAAAACATATTTACTCTAACTTTTCCAAGTGAAAATCAAGATGGTGAGAAGCTCACTAACTTAACCTTAAACAAATCACAATACATTTCATAGTCTACTTATCATTAACAAAGTTCAAGTTGCACTAATATATCGTTCATTCCCTCGACCCTTTTAATTCTACGATGATCACAAGTGGGTAGTTCTCTAACACAACTATAACCAATTCACAATACATGCCATAGTCTATCTAGTAAGTAGTATCTATCATCTAAACGTAATTCACAATACATGCCATATATATATATATATATATATATATATATATATATATATATATATATATATATATATATATATATATATATATATATTATATATATATATATAGATATATATATATATATATATATATATATATATATATATATATATATATATATATATATATATATATACATACAGATCATTTAGCCCATATCATACATATCATACAGACCATACCTATCTCTAAACGATATTTTCATTTCTTTGTTTTGATCATAATCTACATTAGAACAAAGCAACAAGAACAGAAGGGTTTTGACATTAAATGCGACCAGCAACAAGAACAAAGCAATGCGACCAGCAACAAGAACAAAGCAATGCGACCAGCAACGAGAACAAAGCAATGCGACCAGCAACAAGAACAGTAAGCAACAATGAGATATTTCAATGCTTATTGAAATTAAAAAGAGAAATACTACCTTAATTCGTGAGTTTTGAAGATGAACAAGCAAATGCCTTTGGTTTCAAACGCTTTTGAAGAATGCACACACACGCAGATGAACAAGCAAATGCACGAATGAAACAGCAAGCAAACGTTTGTGAAGATTATGTGTTCGAAGATTATGAAGAACAAGTTTGAAGAAACACTTAATCACTCAGTTTTTTCGAGTGTTTTTCAATAATGGTGGGTTTGAAATGATTTTATGTTTTTTAGAAGAAGATGAAGATGAAGAATGAAATGTTGAATGGCGAAAATGGTGCGTTTATTGCTTGAGTCGAGGATTTTCAATGGGTTTGTGAGAAGAGAATGGCGAAATGAAAAGTTCAGAATGGCGGGCTTTATTTGAGAAGTTGAAGAAGCGTGCAGTACAATGCGGTTTATTGCTGCGGTCACAAGCCAACCGCAGCAAATAAGGCTTTCGTTTTTAATTTTTGCTGAATTTAACGGTTGCATTACGTTATTTGCTGCGGGCCCTAGCCAACTGCAGCAATTAAGGCTTTTTTTTTTAATTTTGATGAAATTTAACGGCTATTTAAGGTTATTTGCTGCGGGCCCTTGCCAACCGCAGCAATAAATGCTTTTTTTTTTTAATTTTGCTATTGTCAACGGTAGAATGGGGTATTTGCTGCGGTCAATAAACAAAAACCGCAGCAATTAGTGTTTTTTTTTTTTTTTTTCAAATCTTTTTCCCATTTATTGCTGCGAATATACAAAAACCGCAGCAAATGTTGAGCAGCAAATACGTTTTTTTCCACTAGTGGATAGGCATTAGTTGGTTGCCACTCCGGCTCTTCCATAGTTGTTAAAATACCCGCGTGTCTATCAGAAATAACGCATAAACCCATCCTCTATGTGACATGCTTACGAATACAAGCCATGTACTACGACCATGCACCTATACACTCCTTCTCTACCAAGGAAAATGCTAATGGAAAGATTCCCTTATCACCATCTTGGGCAATGGCAGTTAATACGGTATGACGATACTTACCATACAAGTGCGTGCCGTTAATGGCGATAAGAGGTTTACAATGATTGAAGCCTTCAATGCAAGGTTTAAAGGCACAAAAGACCCGTTGGAAGGTCCTAATATTAGGTCGCACAAATACACCCATGTCATTGTCTACCTTAAAAAACCACTAAAGTACTAAGCCCGGGTTGGAATGTTGCAAAGCTTCTAAAACACGTGAAAGAAGTGAGTAAGAACCTTCCCAAGTTCCATATATGGACAACAAGGCATGTTGCTTAGCACCACCATGCTCGCTTATAATTCACTTGAGCGTGTAGTAGCCGCAATCAACGGAAGAAGAAGCTTGTTCAAAGCACTAAGAGAAAATAGATGTTAGTTTGTGCCAAAAAAATTAAAAACGCATAAAATTGCAACTTAACACGTAATTTCTAGCATCTGACTATGATTTTCAGTTCAAACCACTTCAACACAATAATATATACCAAATAGTATTGTGTGCCATGTTTCGTACAAAACAAACCAAGTTTGAGCTACTTTATGCGCAAACGGCCAAAAACGGTTAAAAACCCTTAAAATCGCAACTTAACACGTCATTTCTAACATATGACAATGATTTTCAATTCAAACTACTTCAACACAATAATATATACCAAATAGTTTAGTGTGCCAAGTTTCGTGCAAAACAAACCAAGTTTGAGCTACTTTATGCGCAAACGTGCCAAAAATGCTTAAAAAACCATTAAAATCGCAACTTAACACGTAATTTCAAGCATATGACTATTATTTTCAATTCTAACCACTTCAGCACAATAATATATACCAAATATTATTGTGTGCCAAGTTTCGCACAAAACAAATCAAGTTTGAGCTACTTTATGCGCAAACGGCCAAAAACGGTTATAAACCCTTTAAATCGCAACTTAACACGTAATTTCTAGCATATGACAACGATTTTCAATTCTAACCACTTCAACACAGTAATATATAGCAAATAGTGTAGCGTGCCAAGTTTCGTGCAAACTAATCAAGTTTGAGCTACTTTATGCGCAAAAGTGCCAAAAATGCTTAAAAACCCTTAAAATCGCAACTTAACACGTAATTTCTAACATATGACTATGATTTTAAATTCTAACCACTTCCACACAATAATATATACCAAATAGTGTTGTGTGCCAAGTTTCGTACAAAACAAACCAAGTTTGAGCTACTTTATGCGCAAACGGCCAAAAACGGTTAAAAACCCTTAAAATCGCAACTTAACACGTAATTTCAAGCATATGACAATGATTTCAATTCTAACCACTTCAACAGAATAATATATACCAAATAGTGTTGTGTTCCATGTTTCGTGCAAAAAACAAACCAAGTTTGAGCTACTTTATGCGCAAAAGTTCCAAAAACGCTTAAAAACCCTTAAAATCGCAACTTAACACGTAATTTCTAGCATATGACTATGATTTTCAATTCTAACCACTTCAACACAATAATATATACCATATAGTGTTGTGTGCCAAGTTTCGTGCAAAACAAACCAAGTTTGAGCTACTTTGTGCGCAAATGTGGCAAAAGCGCTTAAAATGCATAATATCGCTACTTAACACGTTTTTTCTAGCATATGACTATGATTTTCAATTCTAACCACTTCAACACAATAATATATACCAAATAGTGTTGTGTGCCAAGTTTTGTGCAAAACAAACCAAGTTTCAGCTACTTTAAGTGCAAAAGTCCCAAAAACGCTTAAAAACGCATAAAATCGCAACTTAACACGTAATTTCTAGCATATGACTATGATTTTCAATTCTAACCACTTGAACACAATAATATATACCAAATAATGTTGTGTGCTTTGTTTCGTGCAAATCTGATACAAATGTGGTCATGCCTTCAAAACAGCGCAGCAGAAAACTAGCGAGCAGACCACATTGCACGACACGTGGAAACCAAACCTATGCATCCAGGTCCTAGGCTAAAGTGGAAATGGAATCTTGGTACTTGGATCTAGCTATCAAGGTCCTAAAACCATTCTAACAATCCCCGTGGACTCCTAGAAGCTGAGCTGAAGGAGGGCTGCTCTACAGTTTGCTAATTCAGAATTGTCTTAATGTTTTTTTGTTTTTTGTTTTTGTTTTAAGTGCCCATGTAATAGCACGTGCGTTTTAATCGTAAATTAAAACGTAATTTCTAGCATATGACAATGATATTCAATTCTAACCACTTCAACACAATAATATATACCAAATAGTGTTATGTGCCAAGTTTCGTGCAAAACAAACCAAGTTTGAGTTAATTTATGCGCAAAAGTGGCAAAAACGCTTAAAAACTGATAAAATCGCAACTTCACACGTAATTTCTAGCATATGACTATGATTTTCAATTCTAACCACTTCAACACAATAATATATACCAAATGGTGTTGTGTGCCAAGTTTCGTGCTAAACAAACCAAGTTTGAGCTACTTTATGCACAAAAGTGGCAAAAACGCTTAAAAACACATAAAATCGCAACTTAACACGTAATTTCTAGCATATGACTATGATTTTTAATTCTAACCTCTTCAACACAATAACATATACTAAATAGTGTTGTGTGCCAAGTTTCGTGCAAAACAAACCAAGTTTGAGCTACTTTATGTGCAAAAGTGGCAAAAACGCTTAAAAACGCATAAAATCGCAACTTAACACGTAATTTCTAGCATATGACTATGATTTTAAATTCTAACCAATTCAACGCAATAATGTATACCAAATAGTGTTGTGTGCCAAGTTTGGTGCAAAACAAACCAAGTTTGAGCTACTTTATGCGCGAAAGTGCCAAAAAAGCTTAAAAACTCATAAAATCAAAACTTTGCACGTAATTTCTAGAATATGACTATGATTTTCAATTATAACCACTTCAACACAATAATATATAGAAAAAAGTTTTGTGCTCCAAGTTTCGTGCAAAACAAACCAAGTTTGAGCTACTTTATGCGCGAAAGTGCCATAAATGCTTAAAAACCCATAAAATCAAAACTTAACACGTAATTTCTAGCATATGACTATAATTTTCAATTCTAACCACTTCAACACAATAATATATACCAAATAGTGTTGTGTGCCAAGTTTCGTGCAAAACAAACCAAGGTTGAGCTACTTTATGCGCAAAAGTGCCAAAAAAGCTTTAAAACGGATAAAATCAAATTTGTATACCTTTATTGCTGTCCATTTTGGAAATGTGGCTCTGGATGTAGATCCTATTTGTCCATGCACTTTTTTCATTGTGTTGAAACGCAGGGGAAAAGTAATACTCCCTCGAACCAATTTAGATGTCCCATTTACTTGGGCACGGTTATTATGGATGGTGTGAGGTCCATTAAAAAGGGTAAGTAGTAAAGGGTAAGTAAAGTATATGGGGGTATAGTCGTAATTACTTGTTTGAACTAAGGATATTTAGGTAAAAAAAGATTGACAAAAATAGAAATAGGACAACTAAAAAGACTTTACCAAATAAGGAAATGGGACAACTAAATTGGTTCGGAGGGAGTACTATTTATATATATATATATATATATATATATATATATATATATATATATATATGTGTGTGTGTGTGTGTGTGTGTGTGTGTGTGTCTATATATATATATATATATATATATATATATATATATATATATATATATATATATATATATATATATATATATATATATATATATATATATATATATATATATATATAACACTTAATTAAATCAAATTGGTAAAATAATTAATGTTACGTACGCATTTAACAACGCTTTGAATTTTGTGTTGCGAGGCGGGCTTTGAGGTTTTTGTAATGAGTCGAAGACGTGCACAGTGTTCATTAAAGGAAATATGACCAAAAGTATGCAATGCAAACTACAAACGCAAATTTAAAATCAACAAATTAGAGATTATGTGACTTTAAAAATCAAAAGATAAGTTCAATTTCAAAAATAAAATTTACTATTCCGTATATGGAGCTAGAATGAACGTGTGTTTAGATGTAAGGGAATTAGTCAAAGCAGTCTTAATGGATGCTCTGACGTCATCTGGATCATTTACACATTTACTACCCGAAATCGACTCAGGACAAAACCATCCAATTTTTATTGGAGGTTTGCAAGAATTTAGCCCCTCGTAAGCCGCACTAAACTCACGAATAAGAAAATTTTGTTAGTAATTTGGTTATTAAAACAATTAAACAACAATGCCTAACTTGTAAGATAATGAGCATTACCTCATGTAGAAATGGAAAAGAGCTACGTTCAGCATCTCTCCTCTCAAAAATTGTCCAATGTGACTAGGACCAATAATTACAAACGGGCTCTCTAAAAAACAGTATTGGTCCTTCTGCAGGTATAGAATGATTGAGTCCTCCTCACGCAGGCGAGATGCACAAGTGTGCAGCCATTTGCAATCTTGAGAGAGATCTTTTAGCTCCGTATCAGTCAATATTGGAGTGCTTGGCATCAACTTTGAACCAGTCGAGACCTTTGCTGAGGAACCGATCTCTCTTAAAGATCCCTTTGGACTCTTTTGCTATTTCAATTTATACGATTAAATTAGTGTAAGCATGCAATTAAAAAAATAAAAATAAACAAGTTACAAATGATTTTTACCATGTTAGTGAATTGGACTCAAGCATATGGCCATGTGACGAAACTATCTAGGGCGTCTGATAGTTTCTCAAGGCTCCATTCTAGCATTGGAACCGGGAGTGAGAAATCTTCAAACCCCTTTACAATAGCTTCCACGGTCATACTGATGTGGCCACTTGTAACAGGCATCGAATGCACTGTTTGGCCCTCTTTGGTTGGCTGGGCCACACCATATGCAACCTCAGTTAAGTCGCCATCACTAGCAACACCTAACTGAGGCAGCAAAAGAGAACAAGGAGTCGCTTCCTGAAAATTGTGTCGTTTAGTATAATAAGCATCATAATAAAATATTAAAACGCACTGCAATTTAAATTAATAAGTGCTTATATATTTAAAAACTATGTACCTGTAGCAGTGGCTCCGGATTTTGAGCAACGGAGTTTATGGTCTCCGGTGTAGGGTTTTCCCCTTCAGGGAAAGTAATGGGCAGAGGTGCTACGGGGGTAATGAGCTCGGGTGTTGTCTCGACCAAAGCATTAAGATCCCCATGCTGACTTTCCTGATCCTCAACTATCAGGCTTGCCAAGTCAACAACGGGTGCTCCCATCTTCTGCAACACGACAGCCAGTTTGGCGAGAACGTCCTTCGTGATCTTTGCTCAGAGGGTTGCTACTTCATCCCGCAGCGTCGTTCAAGATTGAGTAGCAACACACTCTTTGCCGAATGCCTTCTGTAACCCCATGCGGACGCCTCCTTTTCCGTCTACCTGCCCACTGTGGTCTTTCCCTAAGACCATATGCAATGCGTCAACATTGCCTCTTGGGGTGAACTCCCCCGTAGCTTCTTTTTCCTTCCAGCCCATCTGTTCAAATAAAAAGTGACATATATAGCAATTAGTATAAGTAAATCAAAGCCAAAGAATACAAAACAAATCAAGAATATACTTAATAATTTCAAAACTCACCACAGCATCAACAACCTTCTTCATTCCCGGATCATTAATGGTAAATTTACCACTTGCATCTCGGGAATGAAGCCCACAATACCAATCACGCACCCGATCTCCAGCAGGAGTATTCACGGATGCGGAGGTAGTCGTAGATGAGGGCGTAGATGAACTTTGATTGGGGTATAAACCCGCATCCACCCATTCTTTCGGACCTCATCGTACGTTTTCTAGCCCAAGCGATGGTAAAACTTCCTTTTGCTTGCAGAATCAGAAGCTTTACCGCGCTTTTCCTAATTAATCAATAGAAATGAAATGTCATGTATTAGTTTAATGACTGAATCAAAAGAAGTAAATTCAAATCAAAAACTATAATATAATATGAAATACTTACAACTTCTATGGGAGTTGTTCTTTTGGCAAAAAAGGCCTCCCAATCCCTCTTCGATATGTGACCCCATATTTTATAGGGCATCTTTGAAGGTGCTTGCTCTCCACCTTCGTTTCCCGTTTTGACCTTTTTGGTCGTACGGGCACGCCTCTTCGTAATCCAGCCAGTTACTAGCTTGGATTTGAAATCTCTGAATCTTTCAGCAACAACTGAAAGAAACACATTCTTCTTGTCCTCATCGCTCTCGATGTGGAAAAGATTCTACAAAAAAATTTATATTTATTACTGTCGATTAAATTACTTTTAAAATAAAACTAAATGAGTAAAAATGGTAAAGTTGCTTACAACAGTATCATTCCATAGAGAGTTCTTCAAACCCTCTGGAACCTCGTTCCATGCAAGCAATATGGAAATCTTGCGGATACATAGGCCCACTTGTTTTCCATATTGCCTACGCCATTATCCGCAGGGTTAACCCAATGCATTTTATTCCAAATGCATGGGTTCTGTGACTTTGAGATTTTTCGTAGGACCTCGCCCTTTTCTTTTCTTACTGGTAGTGGGAGCATTCATTGGTGGGGCGTCTTCAGTCTCAAAATCATTGTCAATTGGTGGAGCGTCTTCAGCCATACGCTCGTATCTCACAATTTGGTCCTCTTCACTGTCGTAACTACGATGCTCATTATCCGAGGTCTCAATCTCGGGGACAATTTCGTCTCTGAATAGATGCATTGTATATCAGTACCTGAAAGAGTATGAATAAAAATATATTAGAACATAAGCTAAGTAATATTAAGAATATGACTATAATACAATTCTAATACGTTCAACACAATAATATATAACAAATAGTGTTCTGTGCAAAGTTTCATGCAAAACAAATCAAGTGCCAAAAAAAACTTTAAAAAGCTTTAAATTCATACCTTGTGAATCACTTAATTTAAATGTATTTCTTCTGTGTGACCTACACGCATATAACCAACATCTACATAATCTACATCATCTTGATCCACTGATTTTGGATTGATAAAGGGAGGGGAGTCTTCAAAAGCTTCATATTCTTCCTCATCCTCAACATCACCTATACCAAGGATGCTTCTTTTTCCCGGTACAACAATAGACCATTTTTTATCAGACGGGTCTACTATGTAGAATACTTGCTTGGCTTGTGTGGCTAGTATGAATGGCTCCTCACTATCACGCAAACGAGCTAAGTCTACAAGAGTGAATCCACAAGGGTCGTCATTTTTTATGCATCGTTGATTATTATCTACCCACTTACATTTGAAAAGACCAATATTGAAAGTAGAGTAGTCAAGCTCCCATATTTCATGTACCCGCCCGTAGTATACCACTTTAGCGTCAACCGACGCTTGATCCTTCACACTCGCGTAAAATGTAGATGACGCCAAAATAGAAACTCCACTATTCTGTAGATAAGATGACTTCTTGTCTTGACCCTCAGTCCAAAATGTGAAGCCATTGACATCGTAACCCTCATATTTGTTGACATCATCACGCGGACTAAAAGCTAACCACTTAACAATTTCGGATACACCCTTGAGTTCTTCGCATGTTACTCAATTAGGAAACCAATTACAACTTCTTTACCAAATACAATCTCAACTCCCTTAACCTGTTCATAAACCTCATAACCGGTCAACGGTCGACGAGCTACACGGTCCTCAACCTCCCCGTTGAACAACTTCTTCTTCTTACGATATTGGTGGTCTCGTGGGAGGAACTTTCGATGGTGCATGAATACGTGTTTGCACTTAGGAATCCACGTGGATTCCATGTCATCGATACAAATTGGGCATTAGGGATGCAAACGGGGCGGGGCGGGGCGGGTATTGGAATTACCATCCCCATCCCCATCTGTTAATGCAATCCCCATCCCCATCCCCGCGGCGGGTATAATTTTTTTTCCCCGTCCTCGCCCCAATGGGTTTGTATCTAAAACCATCCCTGCCCTACCACCCATCTAGGTATCCATCCCCGTGTAATACCCATTTTACCCGCCCCACCACCTGTCAAATTCGCGCTTAATACCCATTTGTGCCACATATTTATATTCAATCATTTTATAAAACTAATAACATTATTACATAAATATCAATAACTAGTTAAATACCAATCGACTCATCATTAACAACTTTGAACTCTTTTAACTATTTTTATGAAGACAAATGCGAGTCCAAACGAAGAAGATATCGCATTTACAAAACGGGAAAGAAAACGAAAACTAGCAAAAGACTTAAAAATATTTTGAGGCGGGTATCTTGAGGCGGGGCGGGTATGGGGCAGGGTAGGGCGGGGATGGAGCGGGTATCACCTAAAACCCATCCTCATCCCTATCCCCGCGGTGGGTATGAATTTTATACCCGTACCCGCCCCATGACCCATCAAACCGGGACCCATCCCCTCCCCGATGGGGCAGGGATGGGGCGGTTCTCCTATTAGACCCGCCCCGCCTGCATCCCTATTGGGCATGCTTTCATCCCTTTGTTCTTATACCCCGATAAGTTGCCATATGCCGAAAAATCATTAACGGTGGCATAAAAGCATTGCACGCAAGGTGAACTCCTCATTAGCATAAGCATCAAACACTGAAACGCCTTCATCCCACATCTTTCTCAAATCCTCAACGAGAGGTGCAAGATATACATCTATGTCATTACCAGGTTGTTTAGGACCCGAGATAAGAACTAAGATTGTCGAATGGGTTCATTCCATCCGTACATAGTCCAAGCCTTAAATTACGAACCTCATCCCCAAAAGTCTTATGCAACCTATCAATACTCTTCCACTCCGGAGAATCAAATCGATGTGTGAGCAAGATACCTTTCTTCACCCTATCTGCATGCCACCTCAAATTTAACGCATCTTTCTTTGTAGAAAACAAGCGCTTGAATCTAGGTATTATTGGAAGATACCACAATACCTTAGCCGGGGGCCCTTTAGCATCCCGAGCCCCTTTACGCTTCTAGCGCGATAACCCACACCTAGAACACTCTTCTAAGTTCTCGTTTTCATTCCGATACAACACACAATCATTCGGACATGCATGAATCTTCTAGTACTCTAAGCCGAAAGGACACATGAGCTTTTTGGCATAATATGTCGACTTTGGAAGTTTATTTCCCTCAGGAAGCATCTCACCTAACGCTTCTAATAACATTGTGAAACTAGCGTCACTCCAATTGAACTTTGACTTAATGTTGAAAATTGTCAACCCTGGTGTTAGTTTGGTGAACTTTGTACATCCAGGGTACAAAGGCTTTTGAGAAGCCTCTGTCAACAAGTCAAAAACACGAGGACGTTTTCCTTACTCATCCTCGACACCCTCCATCATCTCATCAACACGATCCACATCCTCATTGACATTCTCTTCATCTGTCTCATACCCATCAACATGATCTACTACATCCTCGTTGACATCGGCCACATTATTGATGTCCTCAACAACACTTTTCTCTTTGTAAACTCCCTCCTTACCATGCCAAACTCAAACATGATATTGAGGCCTAAACCCATGTCGAAGTATGTGCTCCCTAACGATATCAACACTATCTACCTTTGATACATTGCCACAACTGACACATGGGCAATAAAAACCAACTCCCCCCATCCTAACTTGATGTTCAACCGCATTACTACAAAATTCTAATACGCCATCAATAAATTCCAACGATTCAATGCTTTCATACATCCAAGAACGATCTTTTGTCATCCTAATTAGTGTGATTAATTAATTCAAAATAAAATTAATACACAACTTTTAAACATATATACTTATTTATAACAAACATATTTAATCCTAAAAATATATACTTTGAATAATTAACATTGTATAACCTTAATATAACATTCAAAATATAAATAATAAAATTAAATCATTTAACGTTAGAAATATAAGTATTATAATTCTAATAATTAAACACAAGTATAACAACAAACCATATTTTTAACAAAATATGCAAATAATTAACTAACCTCACAAACCACATTCACAAATAATTACTAAATATGCAAATAATTAATTAACAAACCACATTTTTAACTAAATTACTAAATTACAAGTGAAACAATAAAAATATAAACTTGAAAATTTACAAAACAAATAGAAATTACCTTGATTTCGTGGGTTATGTAATAATCTACAAAGAAAAAAAAATTAGCACTAATTGTCGTACTATTGAACTTGCAAACCACATTAAAAAGAGAAATATAATAATACCCTATAATTGTATGCAGTAATTTAACAAATAAACCACATTTTAAAGGTTTTTCTTATGTATTGAAATTAAAAAGAGAAAATAATACCTTAGTTCGTGAGTTTTGCAGATGAACAACACCAAAAATGCGTTGTACTGTATAGAACAGTATAGAACTTTGAAATTTGAAGTTTAAAGTTTGATGATGAACAAGAACAGTATAGAACTTTGAAGTTTGATGAAAATTCGAAGTTTGAAGTTTGATGATGAACAAGAACAGTATAGAACTTTGAAGTTTGAAGTCTAGAACGAAGGAGAAGAAAAGCGTTGTACTGTATATGTTTGTTTGTGCGTGCAGTATAATGAAATCGAAGGGTTTCTCATGAAAATATAAACGTTATAATTTAAAAGGCGCCATTTTAATACACTTAATTGTTGCGGTCAAAGCAAGAACTGCAGTAGTTAACATTCTTCATGGACTATTTACTGTGGGCACACCACCAACCGCAGCATTTACGTGTATTATTTGCTTCGGGCACAACACCAACCGCAGCATTTGAGTGTGCTACTGAGTATTTGCTGCGGTCAAGGGCTAAAACTGCAGCAATTATTGGTTTTTTTTTCTTAATCTTATTCCTATTTATTGCTGCTTATATACAAAAACCGCAGCAAATGATAAGCAACAAATACGTTTTTTTCCACTAGTGTACCTTAATGGATGGGTCTTTAGCAACACAATTTCTAATGACATTGTTAATGAAAGAAGATGTCAAGTGAATGTGTCCAGCCGAAACAGTGTCATTACCCAAAATACAAGACCTATGCTTACCCTTATACGAAACAATACGCCATGAAGATAAATATGAATCGAGCGTAGCCCTAAGTCTCCTTGAACAGCCCCGCTTACACTTCAAGGTAAGGACAATTTGGTTTGAGGTCTCCGTTGTATACTCCACATTTATACGAATATGATACACTCTGATAGCTTTCAATAACGCTTCCTTACTATCAAACATCATACCCTTCTCCAACTCCCCTTCTTCGGTGTAAGTGGTATCATAAGCCCAAGTCCTCTACGAGTTGTTCTCCTCATACTCGTCTAGTGGTGGACATAGGGCATAAGGTGTAGGAGGAATGATTGTAGGAACGTTGCCTAAGGTCATGTCATTTGCTAGCGCATCCTCATCGACATCCACATTATCCTCAAAAGGATCTTCAATGAGCTCATTACTCTCATTTCCATCATCCCAAGGTCCCATCTCATCACTTTCTCCTTAATTAACCATTGAATCAATTGGAACTTGATTCGTAGGGGGTTGAGAAAAAGTAAAAGACGTAGAAAGAACGAAAGGATTTACAGTTTCCTGAGTTGATATAGGCATAGGGGTAGGGGTAGGATTAGAAGCATCTACATTCCCTAAGGGTACTTCTTCTACGTATAACTCCAAAGAGGGAATTTGGGTGGACTTTGAATGCTCCCACATAGCATCTATAGCCTTATCATCCTCAATAGGAAAGGCTAGCAATTCTCCACTCATGTCATATTTAAAGCTTATATTTACGGTACTTCTAGTGGGGTCCAATCCAATCTTAGAACATATAAAATGTTTAAACTGATTCAAATCCATGTTCGAGTTGCATGCTAACAACCTACGTTTTCTTCCAACATAATGAACTTTGCCACTACATTCTCGAATACAACCATTCCAAAAACATACTATAGTGACGTGAAATGATGTCATTTCTACATGAATACAAACAAAATCAACCTCATCATCAACTTCATGCCCATACAAGTACATTATATTCATTTGATTATAATCTTTTTGGTCTACAAATTAATAAAGTCCATAATGTAACTAAGTTAATACATATATAATGCTCATAAAATTCAAATAATAAATCAATTAATAAGTTCATGAATGATATTTCTAATACCAACATCAACATTTCTAATAATATATAATGTACATCAAATTCAAGTAATTCAATATGCTCATCAACAACAATACTTCAAAAAAAACAACATAAAGCTATGAAAACAATTAAACATTACCATGAATAGTTATAGATGATTAATAAGAGTGTTGATTTAAGAACTAGTAACTTACATTTAAGAAAATAACCAAACTTCATCAAAACCCTAAAAATAATACATATACTAAAAAAAACGCATAAAAGATTACCTTTGTGCAAGCTAGAGTATCCCAGACTAATTTTGAAGTGCCAAATTGAAAGAGAAATGCATGAATCGATGGATTGAAGCTAGTCTAATATTGGTTTTGTAAGGAGAAAGTCAAGTAGTAAAAGATAGGGTTTTGAGAATTAGGGAAAATGAGAACGAAGAAGGCTGCTGTGCGTATTTGTGGAGTTAGTTGTTCGCAATTACTAACTGCGAACAGGTTAAAAAAGTCAAACATTTGTTTTTTTGACCTGTTTTGCGAACAGCCCCAAACCACAGGTTTGGGAATTTCACGCTTATTTTTGGAAATAAGTTGAAACTTATCTTATTTCGTTCATTTTGTTGTTAATTTTCTTAATCATTTCCAATTTTCATGATTGTGGATCAATGTTGAATGTCGGTTTGGGCCGATATTCACGTGCACCTAAAGTGGGCCTCTGTTATACCATAACTTATATCATTCGCTGGACGTGGCCTGTTGACAACTTCAGTTGAAGGGAATCACGTTAAAGAAATAAGATTAGATTTAGTTGGACCCACTTATGATGTTTTATCTTTTTCAAGTGTACTATTTCTACTGTGAGCTAGTCTTTTGAGAGACTGTCTTTTTGAAAGACGTATGTTAAGCCCAACTCATTAAAGATTAATACCTACTTACCGTATTCTTAATGTCTATTTACATTATCCTTAATGTTTACTTACCGTATCTTTAATGCCTACTTTCAACATTTTAAATGTCAACTTACATTATTCTTAATGTCTACTTATAATATTTAAAAAATATTTAATGGGCCAACAAAATTAGAAATGGTCTCTCACAAGAATTTGTGTACTACTGTTTAAACTTTATATCCATACTAGTTTAAAAGCTCGTGTAATGCGCGAAGTTTAGTATAGATATACATAAACAAAATTTTCATAAAATATTGCAAGCCTCTATGAAGTTGTCATTTGCTATTTTCCAACTCTTTTCATTAATATTCATGATTATGATGATTATTTAAATAATTATATTTTTCAAAAATAATGTCTGACTTACGCATAAAATATTTTTTTGAAATAATTAAGGGATATTATCAATGCTACCCCTGTACTATAGCAAAATAACAATGGTACCCCAGTTAATTTCAATGGTACCCCCCCAAGTATATGCTAATTACAACCGTGACACTATTAATCAATTTTCCGTTAAGTTGCCGTTAAATGACCTAACCATGATTAGTTTCCCTCTCCTCTTCCTTCTCTCCTTCCATGGCTGCTTCACCTCAATACCATATTGTTTACTAGCAACAATTATCGACAGTCTTGCCACTCCACGCCCACCTGAAGACCAATGCGTCCCACTGTAGCCCAGCCATTGAAGCAACACCTTCCTCCCCTTTTGTTTCTTAGAAAATTCGAACGGAAATAAAAAAATTCAAAAAATGGGAATAAATTCGACCAAATTGAGTTCGAATTATAGGTCTATATTAGGAAGGAAAACATTCAATTATCATATAATTGTGTTTTGATGATGATTAATTGTAAAATTTGATAAGTTTAAGCAAATTAATCAACTTGGGGAAAACATATTAGGGTTCTTCATTTCGAATTTAAATTTGGGGAAAATAGACTTTCTTTAGAACATACAAATGATTCTGTTCCTTATATTGGTCGAGTTGTTCGAGAGCTTGAAATAGTAAACAATATGGTATTGAGGTGAAGCAGCCATGGAAGGAGAGAAGGAAGAGGAGAGGGAAATCAACCATGGTTAGGTCATTCGAGATTTAACGGCAACTTAACGGAAAATTGATTAATAGTGTCACGGTTGTAATTAGCATATAGTTGGGGGGTACCATTGAAATTAACTGGGGTACCATTGTTATTTTGCTATAGTACAGGGGTACCATTGATAATATCCCAATAATTAATCTCCTTAGGATTCTTATTTAGATATAAAGAGTTAATGTTAAATATATTTTAAAGACTTAATTACTTAATTGAACATTAAATTCTTTAGGAAAATAAATTATATTGCCATGCACACAATCAATTTTAGTCCTATTAAATTAATACTTCTATATTTGGAAATACTCTAAAAAAGCAATGTGTTGTTTTCCAGTTCTTTTATTAGTATTTATATTCTATATTTGGGAAAACTCTAAAAAAAGCCATGTGTTATTTTCCAGTTCTTTTATTAGTATTTATATTTAAGATAATTCTATATTTGGGAAAACTCTAAAAACATCATATGTTATTTTCCAGTTTGGTTTTAGTATTTATGATTCGAGATAATTTTATTTCCATAAATTAGAAATATTTTGAAAAAAGTTGATGAATATGTTAAAGTTACTTTTTACACACAAGGAAGGATACATCTTGAGAAATCTGAACTGAGAGATGAAATATCAAAAATAACGTTGCAAATAGAGAAATGAATTCTTTTTATATACAACTTTTGAACCTGATGACAAACTGGCTACGACTTGTCAACCGCACCAAAAATAGTGACGGCCAGACGAGTGCACTAAAGACGGCGACAACCTGGCTACGACCCTAGGTCGTCGCTATTTTGTAAAAAAAAATTCAAAAATAAAAATTGTAAATGGTGATGGCCTGACTGAGGTCGTGGCCGGATCGTCGCTATTTTAATAAAAAAAAGTTTCATGTTGTCGCCATTTTGACTTCTAGAACTACGAAATGTTCGGTTGTTGCGAGACTATAACCATTCTGGCTTCCACAACTACAAAATGTTTAACGGTCGCCAGTCTCCAAAATGTTAATGAATTTTTTGTTGCCTTTACCTTGCTATTTTAACATTTTTTTTTTGGTGCCTACCAATAATTAAAAATATTATTGCCTAATTGTAGCTAATAATGGTATTTCATTTGTTCAAATCATAAAAAGCTATTGGAGGATTAGGATCTTGAAATCTTTCCTTAGATTCATATCTTTTGTATATTTAGGCCTAGTCTATATATCAATTACAACATTATTATAAGTGATCGTGACTACAAACTTGTGGACGTTAATGCTTCTTTATATAATTATTATACATGCAGGTAATCTTGTGATGCATGTTGTTAATCAAAGGTGCACCAAAATAATACATTGAGTAGCTTCCCCACTAGTTTTGCCAATCTTACGACAAACAAAAAAAATGGACACTAAAATGTCATCATCATGTCATAGCTAAATTAATGCACTATAGAATCATTTTTAATTAAGTTAGATTTATTCCTTTCTTGACAAGGTATTGAAAATCTAAAACATAATCGTAACATTTTTTCTTAGTAAGATGTGAGGAAATTTTGAAAATGAAACATGAACATGTGACATCTAAGTTTGAGAGGTAGAATGCTTACTAGGTTACCATTGGGCTTCTTCTCTGACTAGGTTTGATTTCAAGGGTTGGTTTGACTTACGATGGATAGATAAAAATGATACCAAAGTATGAGAAAATCATTTTATAGAAAATAGTTTTTTAATTTGATTAATGAATTTCATTACATAATAAATGATTTATTATGATCAAATAATATGTAAGTTTATTAATTTCTATGTATTATTTAGTTTGGTGTCCAATAAAAAATAAAAAGCAAGAATGATATTGAGAACTAGAAAATATGAATTAATTTTAAGCTACTAGTATGAATCATAAAGTATGTGTTTGAAATGTTCAATTTCAAAAATCAAGTGAATATTTTATAAGTCTTTTAACGTAATTAAGTAAGTGTACAACGAGATATTAATTAGTTAATATTGAATAACGTTTATGTTTTACTAGAGACCAATAAATTCATAGGAATGCTATTTGATAATTTTCCTAACTTAATGTCACT
The DNA here is from genome assembly GCF_026212465.1 of Amaranthus tricolor. Lineage (NCBI taxonomy): Eukaryota > Viridiplantae > Streptophyta > Magnoliopsida > Caryophyllales > Amaranthaceae > Amaranthus > Amaranthus tricolor. Next base: position 16,723,389 of record NC_080060.1, on the reverse strand, counting down.
AAACTTATTGGGTTCCACTGTATCAATATATGAGACTATTTTGTGTGTTTAAACCTACATAAGTCTCGGTTCATGTGACTAATTTAGTTGGACTAGATATTAGCTAGTCATAATCCCTTATTTAGTATGATGATTAAATTAAATATTAATTTAATTGTGTACCTCCCTAAACATTATATATTTTATACTCTCTCCGAACCAATTTAGATGTCCCATTTGCTTGGGCACGGTTATTAAGGATGGTGTGGGGTCCATTAAAAAGGGTAAGTATTAAAGGGTAAGTAGTGAAGGGTAAATAATGAAGGGTAGTTGGGTAAGTAAGGTATATGAGGGTATATTCGTAATTACTTGTGTGAACTAAAGATATTTAGGTAAAAAAAATCTTGCATGGAGATAGGGGTTTAAGATTTGTTAATTTTTCCTCATTTTGGACAAGTTTGATCACTCTTTGTGTAAGTTGTTGAATGGCAAGGGCCATTTCAGCAAATATCTCATCCGTGTTCATGATGTTCTCAATACCACAATGCAAGAAATCTTTTAAACAACAAAATTTTCAGAAACAAGGATGAATGCACAACACCATAGATGGTTTTAATGTCTTTTGACAGCAGCAAGAGGAAAACACCCAGAAACTTAGAGTTTAGATTCTTTGAAATTTTTACACCAAAATTTCTTGATTAGAATCAATTTTATCTAAACATACAGAAAGTAGAACAAATTTGTTACAAACGAAAGATTTCTGGTCAAAGGAAAAGGAATGACTGATTTTTGTTCTTCAATCTTTTGTTTTCTGAATTACTTTATGCAATGATTATTCAAGAATGTAATATGATGTTAGGCAATGTAAAATTAAGATCTAAACAATGATTAAACAATCGAATGCGTTCAATTAACTACAGTAAATCAAATGCAACAATCAATAAAGAAGAAATTCAGATGCGCACTAACAAACCCTAATTTTCCAGAAAAATTTTCGCAAATCAGATTGTTATTATCAATTTTTGATAGAAAAACGTAATACTCAATGATTCCCAACAAGTTCCTCCCAATTCCTATCAGATATTACATTAACAACAATCAGAAAATCAAATTCAAGAAGCAGAAATCGCAATTATCAGTTTTCGCAGCAAAGACTATTGTTCGAACGTTTAGAATGCAATTGTCATCAAATTTCAATGAGTATGCATTCAGGACATTCAAGAATTGAATTCAAATGGATTAATGGACACAATTTGATATGTATAATGACTCCGAAACAAATTTTTCAGAAATCAAAGTGATACACATTCATTCATTCAACAATCAGTTTTCCAGATTTTTTCTTTCACAATCAAATTCGTATTATAATCAAATATTTTCTATAATCCTTGATTAGAAATGAATGATTAACAAAGAAAACTGAATTTAAGAGCTTATGAGATTGAATTCGTACCTGAATTTGTAAAATTGAAACGAAATTGCACAGTACCTGATTCTGTTGATCACCCTTACCAGAACGTGAGGATTGCCCTCTATTACCTGATTTTCTCGACTCCTCTTGATCGTGTCCCTCTCTACAGCCTTGCTTTGATACCAATTGATGCGAGTATGGGGATGGTCGATCCAAGAACCCGCTTAACACCTTCAAGATTGATGCCACGACCCCTCGTGACACACAAAGAACAGATAAAACCTTCTGTTTTGTATGAAAACAGAAGGGTGACAAGAACAATTTGGATGAATGGTTCTATGTCGTGGATGGAGACAATGAATCTTCACTCGATCCCTGGCCTCCTCCTCACACTAGAGTCGAGATTCACTCTCTCAACCTTCGTGGAAATGACTGAATACTTCCTTGCTTCACTCACAAAGATGATACTCAGGATTGTAATTGCACCAATTACTTGAATGAAAATTTCATTAAAAAACCAAATCTGAATTCTGTTACAATGAGCATGCCCTTTATATAGAGCTATAATGGCTATAATGGGGTGTCTAACAATCATACTAACCCCGTGCCTTATTATTAAAAACACGTGCAAAACAAGAACTAAAAACAGAAACATAAAAATAACTCTAACACATTGAATCAGCCATTTTCAAACAACTGGCGAACAAGCGACCTTGGAGCTGTTCTCGTGGGTTCTATGAGGGCTAGCTCCATCATCCTTGGGTCTTGGCTTCTTATTTCATGTCCAAAGATGACAACCCTTGGATTTCCTCGCTCATACGTGCACCAGGTTGGGCGTTCCATGGTTCGCAAGGTAGGCTGCCCGGCAGATTGATACTCTGCTTGTTCTGTTGCTGGCATGCTTCTTTGTATGCTTCTGTTCTGTTTGCGTGCTGCTGGAAGCTCTTCTTTTGGTACCTAATAATCTTTCCATGCTTCCATGTTGATGTTTAATCCAATTTTAAGATGATCCTCCTTAGTCTTCAAGCAAAAATCAGCAAGTTCCACATGTTCAATGGGCTGAGCAAGTGCAATGATGCAATTATGCTTTTCTTCCTTTGCTTTGGGCTGTGGGCTATCCATAATTGCATCATAAATCCTAACCCAATTTTCTTCTCTTATTTCTGTAGCTTATTTTGGTTTTAATGTAGTTTGGATTTGTTCTCAATTGCTTATTTTTTTTAATGTAGTTTTGATTTTCTTTAGCTGAATCAATTTGAGGGAAGAAAGCAAATGAATCGTCACTCCAAAGGTAAGATACTTGATTTTGATGATGCACATTGATGTTTTTGTTTTAAATTTGATTGTTGGGATGAAAAACTAGGGTTTTCATTCAGTTACCATTTGGCTTTTGGAATGAAAAATAACCCAGTTTATTATCAACTATTTGTGAAACATGAGGGTTTTCATCTTAAAAATTTCATGGATGTTGCTAATTGTGATAAGTTATAAAAATTTTCACAACTTTTTAAATTTGGTTGTTGGGATGAAAAATTCGGGGTTCTCATTTGGTTTCCATTTGACGTTTGGGATGAAAACTTCCAGATTTTTATCAACTTTTTTGTGAAAAATTAGCGTTTACCTTCTTCCTTTTTTCTTCTTCCCTTCCCCCTCTGCTTCTTCACTTTCTTCTCTTCTTTCTAATTGCAATCCTAACCCATTTTTCTTCTCTTATTTATGTAGCTTAAGCTTTAATGTAAGGAAAAATTTGTAAAGAAACACCTTTTAAAACCCCTTTTTTGTAAAGAAACACCTTTTATAATTTTTTTTTGTAAAAAAACACCTTTTAAGAGACTTTTTTTAAAAAAAACACCTTAAATCAGTTTCCGGTGACTTTTGTCAACTTTCCGGCGTTGACTATGCCATTTGTCAACTTTCCGGCGTTGACTTTTAATTTTATTTTTATTTTTATTTTTATTTTTATTTTTATTATTAATATTATTTTCTTATAAAATTTTTATTTTTATTATTATTTAAAACAAATTTAAAATAATAATAATAATAATAATAATAATAATAAAAACAAAAATAAAAAAAATAATAAGTTTTTTTAAAATTTTTAAATTTTTTTTTTAATTATTTTTTTAATTATTTTTTATTTTTCCTTTTGTTTTTAATTTTATTTTATTTTGAATTATTATTATTATTATTATTATTTTTTTAATTTTAATTTTATTATTATTATTATTATTATTATTATTATTATTATTTTTTTTTTTTTTTTTTATTATTATTATTGTTATTTTTTATTTTTTGTACTTTTTATTTTTATTATTATTATTTTTTTTTTTATTTTTTTTTATTTTTGTTTTTATTTTTATTTTTTTTTATTATTAATATTAATTTTTTTTATTTTAATTTTTATTATTATTTAAAAAAAAAATTTTAAAAAAAATTAATAATAATAATAATAATAATAATAATAATAATAATAATAATAATAATAATAATAATAAAAATAATAATAAAAACAAAAATAACAAAATAATAATAAAAAAAATTAAAAATTAAATAAAAACAAAAACAAAAGGAAAAATAAAAAAATAATAATAAAAAAAATAATAAAAAATTTTTTTTAAAAAATTTTAAAAAAAATTATTATTTTTTTTATGTTTGTTTTTATTATTATTATTATTATTATTATTATTATTATTATTTATTTTTTATTTTTTTTAAATAATAATAAAAATAAAAATTTAAATAAAAAATAATATTAATAATAAAAATAAAAATAAAAATAAAAATAAAAGTCAACGTCGAAAAGTTGACAAATAGAATAGTCAACGCCGGAAAGTTGACAAAAGTCACCGGAAACTGATTTAAGGTGTTTTTTTTTAAAAAAAAGTCTCTTGTGTTTTTTTACAAAAAAAAAAAATTATAAAAGGTGTTTTTTTACAAAAAAGGGGTTTTAAAAGGTGTTTTTTTACAAATTTCCCTTAATGTAATTTTGATTTCTTGTCGATTGCTTTTTTTTTTTTTTTTTAATTATAGTTTTGATTTGCTTTAGCTGAATCAATTCGAGCGAAGAAAGCTGAAGAATCATCACTCCAAAGGTAAGATACTTGATTTGATGATGCACATTGTTTTTTTTTTTCTTATAATTTTGATTATATTGTTGGGATGAAAAATTAGGGATTTTCATTCAGTTTCCATTTGGCTTTTAGGGTGAAAAACTACCTAGCTTTTTATCATCTTTTTGTGAAAAATGAGGGTTTTCGTCTTAAAAATTTAATGGATGTTGCTAATTGTGATCAGTTAGAAAAATTTTCACAAGTTTTAAATCTGGTTGTTGGGATGAAAAATTACTCATATTTTATCAACTTTTTTGTGAAAAAATTTGGGTTTATCTATTTGCAAGATGCTATAATTTCTTGCAAAAGGTATAAAGTACTTCCTCCGTTCCATAATTGTTGCTACATTTGCATTGGCACGAAAATTAAGAAAAGTGATTGACTTACACTGTAGTTGATTATTTACTTTATAGAATATTGTATTTTATTATTGTTAATTGAAAAAGAAAAAGGAAAAATAAATTGTTAGGTTACTTTATAGAGTATAGTATAGTATTTTATTATAGAATATAGAGTATAGAGTAGGATAAAAATAGGGGTAGGTGGAACTTTAAATGATTGTTTTATTACTAAAAACGGAGATGTAGCAAGTAATATGAAATTACCAAAAATAGAAAATGTAGCAAGTATTATGGAACGGAGGAAGTATGTAAAACTGAATAGGACAAAATATCACCTCCCAGGTTTGATAAATCTGTTGTTAAATCAGTAAGGCTGAAATTTTAGTAATTTGAAAAAATACAGATCCCATATTTAATGTCGCAGTCGAATTAAAATGTGGAAGTCGAATAAAAAATGTGAAAACATACAGATTAAAAGATAGACAAAGAATTTGAGCTCAGAGTTTTTTTAATGATTAATTGCATAATTGATTGATTAATGATTAATTGCATAATCGATTGATGGGTTATTAAGGTTTGGTGATTTTAGCTCTTTGATGGGTTATTAATTGCATAAAGTGTATTTTATGATTGATTGCTGAGGGTTTTTTATGGTGACATATAAGCTGAAGATTCTGGGTCTTGGCCCAGTACGTGTTAAGAGTTTAGGATTAGATTATATTGAATTTTGTAGGTGTATAATATGCTCAATGCTTAAACCATTGAAATGACTTGTCAATTGTTCTCCAATTGAAAGGGTGGTGTTAAGAGTTATGCAGAGATTAGCTCAATTGCATCTCTGTTTGCCCATGCCAAGTTTGTTCATAAGTCATTTTCTTTTAAATGTAAGAAGTACATAAAGGTGGTTTAGCACTTGAATACCATTGACAGTGAGTAATTCCTTTCAATAATGAAACTTGTCTTAAATTTTTTTTAAACGGGTTTTCTTTTAAATCTTAATCACACTTAAATAGGTTACTAATTTAGTTGGTACATTTTATAATCAATTTAAAGGAGTAAATAAATGTGTTAGGCACAAAGGATTGATAGCAACTCCAACAACACCCACACCAAGATCAATTTAAGCAAAACAATCAAACTGACTTCAATCACCCGTAATAACCAACAATGAGCATCAAAAGACAAAGAAAACCCCTTCGGTGTGAAGGATAAAAACCACGGGACTAGTCAAGGGAGTCCACCCAAGTCACTCTTATTCTGATAAAATGAGAGTAAAAGCACCAATAGCAATCCAACAAAGTGCACTATCCACCATCAACCATCGACACCAAGAGAAATACAATAAAAGAAGAAAAATGAAGAGAATTTCACCAAAACAAGACAGCCACTGTCCTGGTGCGATTTCCGGCACACCAAACCATGAAACCCGGTCACCATCGTTCAGATTGAAACCTTATATGTCCCCTACAACATAATCAAAAATGAGCCAAATCGGACCACGTTTTCCCCTTCATCGGATGTGTTGATCGAAACTGTGCAAATTAATTTTTTTGAATGAACAACCTCCTCTCTCTCTCTTATTCTACTGTTTTTGCATTCTGATTTTTAGCCTACTGCTGCCCACTTTTGTAGCTGTAAGAAGAGGCTAAAATAAAACCGTGAAAGCTTCTAAGAGAAGCTAACCAAAGTCATAATAGGTAGGTCCAAATATTCAAAGACCAAAAAAATATTATAACTCCCAAAGTGGGCTGGACATCCAACAATCTCCCCCTCCAGCCCCATTACGGAGAAGATAACAATGCTTAACTGATCACTTGAAGCTCAACCCAGCAAGCTTGCTACAAAGCTCAACCTTGCTTCTGGGAACAATCTTTGTCAACAGATCTGCACCATTCTTGTGCGTATGAATTTTCTTCAATATCATTTGATTATCCTCAATCACATCTCGCAACCAGTGGTATCTAACATCAATGTGTTTGGTACGAATTTATATTATAATTTATATATATATACACACATACATAACACACACACTCAAAGATTAAAGTAACACATTTATAATCTAAGGTTAAGGGATCAACCCCTATTTTAAACTATTATTTTTTTATATATTAATAAATTTATATTATAATTTCATTACTCTATCTTTCATAATTTCACATTCATCCTTTTTAGCGTGTTTTTTTTTTATTTTTGCTATATTAATTTTAATAGTGTTTTTGAAGACTTACTAGGAAAATATATAAAGTCAAAAACACTAAATTTTTTTTTCAAAAGGGATAATAATAAAGAAGCATAACTTCAATTGTTGAATATAATTTTTGCTATAATTCAAGTTCTTTTTAGTCTACACAATTTTAAAATTTACAAAGTTTGATAAGTTAAAATAAAATTGTAAAGAATTTGCAAGTATATCGCAATTTGGGCTTCCTAATTCAAAATTTTGGCGTCACCCTTGAATACATACATGGGCTTTTGGCTTTTTAAAGTATTCATTGAATCATTTCTATTAATGTATATAATAGCCGCAATATATAAAATACCAAAGATGATAAACAATGCATAAATTATTTATGTGCAAGTAAAAAAACGGAGGAAAGATTATCTAGTATTATGGATTTAAATGTTCTTGGTGACTTTAAATCCAACTTAATAACTCGCAAAATAGTTAATTCTATATATGTTTATCTTCTCTAAATTATACTAATACTAATTACATACTCATATGGCTGCTGTTAACGCTATCTTTTTTATTTTACTTTGTTTGGTTCTGATTTCTAAATAAAATTTGTTGTGCAACTATTTAAGTTTGTAGACAAGTACAGGGAAGATAAAGAAACACACCTGTTGAACAACATAAGAAATATTCGGATGAGCGAAGGTAAGATACTGAAGAGCACCAGCTGAACAGCGATATAATGTGGGATTTTCATGAGGAGGTCCAAAGTGCGCACTTAATTTCCCAGAGGTATCAGCAGGAGTGGGAGCAAGTTTGCAATCAGACATACCAGCTTGTTCAAGAATATCAACTGCATACTTCTTTTGAGACAAGAAAATACACGAAGAAATATGAGAAACAGCAATGCACAAAAAATAATGAAGAGGACCAAGATCCTTCATAGCAAATTCAGAGCTTACGCGAGACTTGATAGACTTGCGAAGAGGCTCAGAAGAAGCTGTGTGTATAATATCGTCAAAATATAGCAAAAGATAAGCCACTTCAGAACTAAGACGATAAATAAACAAAGAGGTGTTAGATGCGGCTGACGCAGTAAGGGGATAGGATGAAATAGGCGGCTGGGAAGGCTGGGTGGGTGTTGCTGGTGGATTGGATGGAGTCAAGAGGTGGGTCATTTAAGGTTGGCCTAGTGATAGATGGTGATGCAGGAGTTGAGGGGACTCAAAAATTTGGGCCCATGAGTAGTTGAAGATGGACTTGGTTGACTATGGCGAAGGATAGACAAAGGGAGATGGTCATCTAAAAATTGTACTCGTGAGGAGAATTAGAAGTTCAAGAGAAGGGAAAATTCGATTCATAAAAATAACATGATGAGGTATGAGAATCTTATCAGAAGAGAGGTCATAGCACTAGTAACCTCGATGCGAAGATGAATAACCCAAAAAGACATGAAGAGGAACGAGGTTGTAATTTATGAATTTTTGTGGAAGGAATTAAAGGAAAGTATAAGCACCCAAAAACCTAAAGATGTTTATAGGTTGGAGATTTATGATAGAGAAGATGAGTAGGAGTCAGATTATCAAGCAATTTAGATGGAAGAATGTCGAGGCCAAAATTTAGGAGGAAGAGAAGCATGACATAATAGAGTGCGGACAATATTATTAATTGAACGAATTTTTCTTTTAGACTTGTCATTTTGAGATGATGTTTGAGGACAAGAAAAACGAAGAGTAATACCCCGAGTACCCCGAGTAATGCAAAAGTGATGAAATAACTTATTATCAAATTCACCCCAAGATCACATTGAAAAGATTGGATTGGAAGCCTAAATTGAGTATGGACAAAAGCATGAAAATTCACAAAAATATCATAGACTTGAGATTTATGAAATAAAGGAAAAGTCCACAAGAAATTAGTATAGTGATCAAGAAACAGAACATAAAATTTGTAATCGGAAATACTTGAAACATGAGATGTCCATAAATCAATATGAATAATCTCAAAAGGTCTAGTACTTATAGATTTTGAGCTAACAAAAGGTAATCGAACATGTTTACCCAAAGGACAAGAATGACAAACAAAAGAGGCATTTTTAATACATTCAATGGATTATAGGAATACATGAAATCTAAAATTGCATTTCCAGGATGACCTAAACAAGAAGGCCAAATACTAGAAAATATAGTAGAAAACGCCAAAGATCATGATGATGAGAGAGTAGATCCATGTGTCGATTGGAAAGGATAAAGATCACCAGTGCTATTAGACCGCAGGAGGATATTCCTCGTGCCAATTTTTTCACAGAAAAACCAAAAGGATTAAATTCAGCAGAAACTTTATTATCACGAGTAAACTTACGAACAAAGATAAAATTTTTAATGAGTTTAGGGGCATGTAAGACATTTTTGAGAGTGATGGAAGGATTAAAGGGAGATATTGGTAAATCACCATGACCTTGAAGTGGAATCATATTACCATTACCAACAATTATGTGATTATTATGATGATGCTTCAGTGGAAAATACTTGAGAAAATTACCTTATGAGTCATGTGGGAAATAGCACCGGTATCCATGTAGATTTGTTCATCTGGAGAAGACAAAGAGAGAGTATGCATAGCCTGATTGATATTCGTCGGAAAGTAGTTTGGCGAGGAAGATGACTCGGTAAAGAAATTATGGGTTGGATAAGGCCCAAGGATACCCGGAAAGGAGTTGGTGGCGGGATGAATTTTAGGAGAAGCCATGGAAGAAGCAAGAAAGAGGGGAGCGATCAGGGTGGGGGACTGTTGTCATGGGGAGCAAGGAAGAAAGTAAAAAGGGTTGAGGAGAGGAACTTAAGCTCTTGATACCATGATAGAATCAGTAGAATGATTGATTGCCTTTCTCATTCATGGAATAGAGTAAAATACCATGACAACAGATATTGCATAATATTTACACAATCATCTAATATTCTACAAGATTATAATATTTACTAGAATAATGCAAATATGAAAATATTCTATTCTATGGAAATATTTTATTCTATTAGAGTGATGTTAACCCAATAACATGGTACAATTTGCAAAACCAAATTATCCTTTAGAAGTTGATTTTTAAAGAATTTGGGAAATTAAATGGAAGATTTATGTCATTTTCTCATAATTGCTAACAAAATGCAACTGAAACTTTGAGGTCTTGTAGGCTGTAGCAGATCACATGGTAGTGTTTATACTCATTTGTCAAACACTATTAAAGGTTTTAATTCTTTTTGGTCTAAAAACTTGCTTTTTCAAATAGTTCATATTTATTTTATATATTGCGATTGATGTTTAAGATAAAATATAGTTAAATAGGATCTTATTTGAATCGTCTAATTGCATATTTTCATGATATTTACTTTTTATTATTTTTAGTTAAGTATAATTCAGTATATAAATGATCAAACTAATGGATTAGATTGTGTAAAAAGTCAAATTTAGCAAATATAATGAAACGAAAGAACTAATAAATGTAAAGTATGCACCATTTTAAAGGCTTAATATGATTTTATTAAATAATGTTAACTTTTGATGTTTTGGCATATTGTTTAGAATGAGCTCCGGTGGTCTGATCTTCCGTCAGAGGTGGAACAATATGCAATTTGTCACCAGTGCTTCCTTTCTTCTTACTGTTTATTCTGATTACCTTACCTCTGCTCGTTCGAGTATGCAATGTTCTTCAGGTCGTGTTGCTCTATCTGAGCTCTTTTCCACGGTCAAGTCTCATGTATTATAGTTGGCTTCTTATGTAACTATTTTAGTGCTAACGGCCATGTACCAGTGTCACATGGTTCACCAATCTCTATGCTAATCTCAAATCAAAAAAGCGAGTTATGTGCGGTTTTGGACTATTTTGGGCCATTTTGAACTAATTGCGAATTCAATAGGCAAATTATGTTACACGACTAAGTACACAAAGTATTATTAGTATGTTTCTTGTTGCTGCTGCTGCTAAGCAGGGAAAGTATAAAACTTTCAAATTGACTACATTCTTGGAGACAACCCGAGAGCGACAAGCTACATGGTGGGATACAGAAACAACTACCCACAACATGTTCACCATCGAGGTTCTTCCATCGTATCCTACAAGGTGAACCCCACATTTGTTACATGCAGGGGAGGATATGCTACCTGTTATAGCAAGAAATCAAGCGATCCCAATGTTCTCACTGGTGCTATCGTTGGTGGGCCTGATGCGTACGACAACTTTGCTGATGAAAGAGACAAATATGAGAAAACTGAGCCTGCCACCTACAACAATGCACCTCTCATTGGCGTTCTCACTAGGTTAACTGGTCACAGTGGTTACAGCCAGGTACTTCCAGGTTAGACCCATGTCTGCAATTTGTAACTGAAAATTGTCAAATTCAATATGATATCAAATGGATTATTTTTATAATTTTATAAGCAGAGTTTCGATTACATATTGGAACTGTCTTGCAGTTGAGATACCAGACGTTCATCCTACTCTTGCACCAAAGGCTTTAAAGCCTACTCCCTCGCCAGAGACCAAACCAGTTCATGCTTCAAGTACTGATTTTGCTACATATTTTCGGTCTCCTTAATCTTTGTGTCATACCCGTTCATACCCGTTTCTAGCAAACTCAAAGAGACAAATGATGATTTCTTAAACGTGGAAATAACCATAATGCTTATGACTTGGGATTGTTTTTTCGTTGCAGCTTCATCATCTGATCATATTGGCATAAATCAGAAGGCCACCTCGTGGGTTAACCAAGGACGAACATACAACAGATACTCGACAACTTTGACTAACATGTCTAACAAGACTCTCAAGGACTTGAAGCTGTCTATTAGCAAGCTTTACGGTCCAATTTGGGGTCTTACTAAAATCCGGAAAATTCTTACAGCTTCCCAGCTTGGCTCGATGTCGTACCAGCTGGAAAGAGCCTCGAATTTGTTTACGTTCATGCTTCAACTCCTGCCAGTGTTTCAGTCTCAAGTTACAGACTCTCCTAAGGAAAAACCGGCTTACAGGTTCGTTTTTCTTGAACTTTGGGGTTGTGGATGTAACAAACTGTGCAGCTTCTAGTAGAAACTATCCTTTTTCTTCCTTTTTTTTTCCTTTTGATTTTATCAAGTTCTACATATTTCTATGGAAGCTTGAAGAAGAAAAGGCATTAGGGTAAATAATAGTGTAGTATGATCAAGGAAAGGTGTGAAGAGACGAATCGAAATATGAGTGCTCATCCTCTTTCTCTTCTATTGCATTGCTTATGTATACATATAGATTTTGCAAGAGTAAGATGTTTTAAGGAGAAGTAATGATGAAAATAATTTGCTTCTCTATAAAAAATTTGTTAAGGACTGTTTTCAGTTTCCTTTTAATGTAGTAAATTGGGTGCTTATGGGGTTTCTATATATATATTTTTAGTGTTTCATATAGTAAATTCTGCAACATTTATTTCCTTTTCAGGTATGAATGAATGAATATGATTTTTGACTTGTTTAATCTGATTCTATTCTCATTTTCTAGCTCAAATATGTTATTTTCCCCTAATTTGAAACACAAGTTTGAAAATGAGAAGTCGCTCTACTGTCACCAACTGGAAATTTATCAGTAGATTATTTGGCTTGATGACATATATCACAATATTTAGTGGAAATTTTACTACTGGATTTAACCATAGAAGGGAATGAAATCATCACTTTGTCTGAAAGATACCCAAGACGTTGATGACATAACACCGTAAATGATGCTCTATCAGTATTGACTGCACTAATCCTTGGAAAGCAACAAAAGAAGTACAATCCGTCCGTCTCTCTATTCACCCATTCAATCAGATTCATCAAATGTAGATCCTGTATAACACAAATTGTTTTGACGAAATGCAGTGTACAACTCTGATTATTTGTTAATTCAATTACAAAAATTAAATTGCATTGTAAATTGGGGACGTAGAACACATTTCGAAGAATAACATTTGAACATAATGTCATATCGCCCAGCATGGTGGAAACAATTTTCTTACCATTCGAAAGCCTAATCGGACAGTCAGACACATTATGAATGACACATTATAAACATTACGTAACAAATCAAAAGTAACCAGTAACATAGTGGGAAGCATCCGAATCAATAAGGCAACAAGAAGCATTTCTACCAAGGGAGTAATTATTTGAAGAGTTACCAAGTAAATTGAGAAGTCATTGCCGTTGAGCATCTGTCAAACCGGGTTGTAGGTGATTAAAAAACTGGCAATCAACCACCTTGTGACTATGAAATCCTAATATTGAAGCTGCAACTATAGGTGTTGCATGTACTCTATAACCATTGATTTAGAAAACATAGAAAATGAGACTAATAGGGTGACTTAACCTTATTTAGAAATGAGACTAACAAGGAGATAGGAGGGAGTAATACAAATACAATTGAACTTCTAGTAAAAACAATGTTGTCCTAAATTAATAAAAATGAAAAGTCAGAAATTCTCAATTGGAAGTATGTAAACATATCGACAGAATGTAGCAAGGGGCGCGTCGAACATCAATTTGAAGAACATCCAACCCAAATTAATTGAAGAATACCATTCATGCAAAGACTTTCTCAACAATGGAGGTGTAGTTGATTTATTTTGGAGATTAAAAAATGTCAAAGGGCATGAAAAATCGAAAAAAATAACCTAAACCTAAAACCATGTGGAGAAATAAAACCCCTTGCTTTGTATTATTCATAAGTATGGTATATGTTTAAGAAAGAAGGTAAACCCTTATACGCAGAGCCCATTAAAAACATACACAATAGGCCCAAAATACATAATAAACCCTAACACAAAGTAACAGAAGACTTTCGGTTAGAAGTGTTTCACGTGGAGCAATAACGAAATTTGCTTGGGCTTTCAAAGTAAAATAAACTAAATTGTATTGAATAAAACTAAATTGAATAAAGACCGTTCACACTAAACAAATTATAATAAAGAACCATCCTTATTTCATCTCATATTCTATACACTTGGGAGACCGCACACTAGTTTTTGACGAAAACAAAGACATCCCTATCGTGCGACAGCAGAAGCAAGTTCGTTGAACAATAATGAAACAATAAGAAAATTCAATGCAAAATAAGAAATTGACACGAGAGATTTAACGTGATTCACTATAAATGTGATAGCTACATCCACCGGCACCAAGATCAAATAATTTCCCTATGATCGCAAAGAATTACAAGATAAATCTCAATCACACTCACAAATTAATGGCTCTCTAGTGATCTCTCTTAATTTTTGTGAATCATCATGTATTAATCCTAAAATGAGAGTTTATATACTAATGCCCAATAAAAGGAAGTTATTACATAATAAACACAAAGTAACCGTCCCAACAGACACCTTCCATGAAAAGAAACTGCCATTTCGAGAGTCGTGTACAACTACGCGAGCCGCAAAATGGAGACAGAACGCACTCTGCGCCCCGCGGACCTCCTCTTTGACCCATACTCATCTTCTTCAATGGTGCTTGCTAGTTTGAGTCACCATTAACAACAATGTCCACCTTGACGAAAACTCGTATTCAGCAAACGATCTCATCAACAGAAAGTGAACATATCTCAAGCCAAAACCCGATGTAAAGCTCATGCATAAGCCGTACATCCCGATAAGTCTTCAACCAAGACTCATCCGGAAAAGTCTCCAACCAAGACCTATCACATGTCACCAAGTTTAACAACTCATAATGCTCCACCTGCATCACATGCCCCAGGCAAGCTCCACCTTAAGGCCAACATGCCTACAACAGGAGCTCCCCAACACTGCCCCTAAGGGCCTACTACATCACATAGTAATCAATATTTAGCAAATCTAAGCAATGTTTAAACTTAATAAATGGAATAGACTTAGTAAAGAAATCAGTTGGGTTGTCAGCGGTCTCGATCTTCTTTACCTTTACCCTCTTGTCAATACGCAAGAAATGATACCTGACATCAATTTGCTTGGTCCGATCATGGTGTACTTAGTCTTTAGCTAAGCAAATGGCACTTAGACTATCACAATACACCGTAGCAAAATCTTGTGCGATACCCAGTTCACCTACAAGGCCTTTGAGCCATATGGACTCCTTAGCTGCAGAAGTTAAAGCCATGTACTCAGCTTCAGTAGTAGACAACGTAACCGAAGACTGCAATGTAGACTTCCAACTAACCACGGAACCACCCAAAGTACACACATACCCGGTCACCGACCTCGTGGTATCCACATCAGCTGCATAATCAGAATCACTATATCCAGTTACCAAACACTCCTTACCATTCCCATACACAAGACCAATATCACTTGTCCCTCTTAAATAACGAAAAATCCGTTTCACCCTACCAATGCTCTCTCCCAGGTCGAGCCATGAACCTACTCACAACACTAACAGCGTGCGCAATATCAGGCCTAGTACAGACCATAACATACATCAAACAATCAACAGCCTTGGCATAAGGGACTCTAGACATATACGCCAACTCCTCCTCAGTTTGAGGTGACATAGACAAAGACAATTTGCAGCTCACAGATGTTGGTGTACTTATAGGCTTCGACTTCTCCATCCCAAAACGAGATAAAATCTTTTCGATGTAACTTTTCAGATTCAAGAAAAGCTTACCTCTAGCTCAATCCCTATAGATCTCCATACCCAAAATCTTCTCAGTTGGACCCAAATCTTTCATGTCAAATTCCGAGCTAAGCAACTCTTTAAGTTTAGCAACATCCGATTTATTCTTTGTGGCAACAAGCATGTTATCAACATATAACAACAAATAAATCCTGGAACCGTCATCCAACTTACTATGATACACACAGCAATCATACGAGTTCCTATCAAAACCATGAAAAACCATAAAAGAATCAAACCTCTTGTACCACTGCCGAGGGGATTGCTTAAGTCCATACAACGACTTTAGCAATCTGCATGCATAGTGCTCTTTCCTTAAGATCTCGAATCCCTCGGGCTGCTTCATCAAAATCTCCTCCTCCAAATCGCCATGAAGGAAAGCCGTCTTAACATCCAGCTGCTCCAGCTCAAGGTCAAAATGTGCTACAATCGACAATAGCACACGAATAGAAGTATGTCGAACCACTTTTGAGAATATCTCCACGAAGTCAACCCCTTCTACTTGACTGAACCCCTTTGCAACTAGCCTAGCCTTAAAACGAACTTTCTCAGATTTAGATGATCCTTCTTTCTTCTTCAAAATCCACTTACACCCTACATGCTTTCTCCCGTTTGTTACCTTCATAAGTTCCCACACTCTGTTCTTGTAAAGAGACTACATCTCTTCACTCATTGCAGCAAGCCATTGCGCTGACTCACTACAACTAATTGCTAGTTTGTACGTGGCAGGTTCATATAACTCTACATCATCAGCTACACTCAATGCATAACCTGTCAAATTCTCAACAAAGCAATTTCTTCCTTCCATTTCTTCAATCAATCTAACAGGCTTCTTGATGACTCGTCTAGGTTTCTTAAGAATAGTGTTAGATTGGCTAGATGACCCCTGATTAGACTGTTCCACCTCCTCCCAAGAGTTAGGAGGAGATGGAACAACCTCAGGTTCAGGAGTATTCGGCACTGGAACCTCAGCATCATCATCAATAAATTGCACTCGAGGTAAATCAACAATGGATAACTGATGTACCTCAAGTACTCCATCTGTCTGTAGCAAGTTCTCCCCTTCCTTTCCCAGATTAGAAGACTCCGAGATCTTCTTGGAATACATGATGCTCTCATCAAAAGTGACATCCCTACGAAGAAGGACTCGACCCTCCGAAGGTGAATAGATCCTAAACCCCTTCACACCATCACCGTACCCAACAAAACACCCCGTCTTGGCTCGTGGATCCAGCTTATCCTCACTCACATGATAATAAGTAACACAACCAAAAATCTTCAAATCAGAGAAATTAGGCAACTTACCACTCCAGATCTCAAACGGAATTTTGAAGTCAATTCCCGAATGAGGACCCCTATTGACGATATAACAAGCTGTCATCAAAGCTTCACTCCAATACCTTCTCCTAAGCCCTGCATTAGAGAGCATGCATCGAACTCTCTCAAGCAGTGTCTGATTAACCCGTTCTGCAACACCGTTCTGCTGTGGTGTCATCTTGACGGTATGATGCCGACCAATACCCTCATCTTCACAGAAATCATTAAACTCCTCTTTGCAAAACTCAAGCCTATTGTCTGTTCGTAGCTTCTTGATCTTCCTACCTTGTCGATTCTCCACCAATGTTTTCCATTGCTTAAAAGCTTTGAAGGCCTCATCCTTTGACTTAAGCAACCTAAGCCATGTGTATCGAGATTTGTCATCTACAAATGACACAAAATAGCGGAAACCTCTCATACCTTCAACCCTAGATGGACCCCAAACACACTTCATCAGTAATGTGAGCACCCTTGCTGAACTTTGACCTGTGTTTCTTCCCAAACACACAATGCTCACAAAATTCAAGGTTGGCAACCTTGATTCCGGATAGTAGACCCCTCTTAGACAATAATTGCATCCCCTTCTCGCCTATATGACCAAGCCTCATGTGCCAAATCTTGGTCATCTCCTGGTGAGGCGCCGATGCGCAAACCGCAGAACTAGACAGTGTAACACTCTTAAAGACATAGAGGGTGTTCCTCTTGATACCCTTAAGTACCAACTCCGAACCTCGGTAAATGGACAACATCCCCATCCGAAAACACTTCGTTGTACCCCAAATTATCCAAGGTACCTAATGAAATTAGATTCTTCCCCAAAGCAGGGACATGACGCACTCTAGTCAATGTCATGGACCCAATACTCGTAATCTTACAAGGTGCGTTGTTACCTACAATAACTTTACCCCTATTGCAAGACTCATACGTGTCAAACCAATCTCGATGCGGACTCCTATGGAACGAACACCCCGAATCTAGAACCCAATCATCAAAAAGATCCCCAGACTTAGCAAAACTCCCTAACGCCAAGTCTTCCTCCGAATTATAGTTCTCCTTCGGTTTTTCCTCAACTACAGCAGCTTGGAACTTGCTTTTCCTGACCGGACAATTAGCCCTAAAGTGACCCGGTTCCTTGCAGTAATAGTTTTCCACAGTCTTACAAAATCCCTCATTGTCGTTTCCAGCACCCGACCTAGTATTGTTGCCCTTGTTAACCCCTTTTTTTTTAGACTTCCCGGACTTAACAAACAACTCACTGCCACTCTCCCCGTTATCACCTATAACTTTCTGATGAAGTTCCTTGGTATGAAGTGCTGCCTTCACTTCTTCTAAGGTTAGTGAGTCTTTACAAACAACAAAAGACTCAACAAAATTCTCACAGCTAGACGGTAGAGACTCTAGTAAAATAGAGTTAAGTTTTTCAAGATGTTCCCGTAAGGGAGTACCTGACTGCATTCGGAGGTTGAACAACCGCTGCTTTAGCAATAATTTGTTGGTCAGCGACTTAGTCATATACAATGACTCCAATTTCATCCATAGTTCCGCCGCTGTAGCTTGATCATCGACCTCTTTGATGATATATATGATCATCCAAACTCAGCAAAATGGTAGAATGAGATTTTTCCTCCATTACTGCTAATTGCCCGTCAGTTAACCCGTCTTCCGACCCCGCAGTAGTACTCTTCGAAGCCAACGGACGCCAGATTAGCTGCTGTTTCAACAGAGCCTTCATCTTTATTTGCCATAGCCCGAAGCTATTAGTCCCGGTAAATTTCTCAATTCTTATTGTAGAATCTCCAGCCATTATTCCACTCAAAAACTCTCCAAGGACTTAAACCTGAGCTCTTGATGCCAATTGTTGTGCGACAGCGGAAGTAAGTTCGTTGAACAATAATGAAACAATAAGAAAATTCAATGCAAAATAAGAAATTGACACGAGAGATTTAACGTGGTTCACTATCAATGTGATAGCTACATCCACCGGCACCAAGATCAAATAATTTTACTTTGATTGCAAAAAATTACAAGATGAATTTCAATCACACTTACAAATTAATGGCTCTCTTATGATCTCTCTCAATTTTTGTGAATCATCATGTATTATTCCCAAAATGGGAGTTTATATACTAATGCCCAATAAAAGGAAGTTATTACATAATAAACATAAAGTAACCGTTCCAAAAGACACCTCCCGTGAAAAGAAACCGTCATTTCGCATGCTGTGTACAACTACGCGAGCCGCGAAATGGAGACATAACACACTCCGCGCCCCGCGGACTGAGGCAGCAGCTTCTCCGCGCCCCGCGGACTGAGGCAGCAGCTTCTCCGCGCCCCGCGGACTGAAGCAGCAGCTTCTCCGCGCCTCGCGGACCTCCTCTTTGACCCATACTCATCTTCTTAAATGGTTCTTGCTAGTTTGAGTCACCATTAACAACAATCCCTATAAGAAGACACTAAAACAAACTATGTTGCACACTAATGCATCTAGACCAAAAACAACTAAATCACTACATCTGATACAGATCTTACTGAAACTAGCAAGGATAGGATTTTGATTTTGAGGCAAAATTCAAGCTCATACTCGATTGCACGATGGAAAATTGTTTTTGAGCTCGTAAAGCAACACCAAAATTGTAGTCAAGTACATTGCGTGCTAGTATTAGCATTGTTAACATGTTGCAGTTCGACAACAATGACACTGATGTTATCTTTGCTTTTGCGAGCAAGCGCTAACTCCACCAGCATGGCCGCAGAAGCGGCTGCACAGTTTCCTATTACGCCTACCCTTTTACTTAAAACTTCACCTGAACAACACTTCCTTACAATATCACAAGCAGTCTCAACGCCGACTACGTCCCATAACCCATCGCTACCAATCACTAGAAAATTGTCTGTTTTGGTGCGCTTGTGCACTCTTACTTCTGGTGTTGAAATCACATTTGGCTTCACATTTTTTGTATCTCCTGTATTACTAGTAACTATTAGTGCCCCTTTCAAGACAGAAATTGATTCAAAATATAACATATGCTACGTAAATGTCTTTATCCAAAAATTTTATACAAATTTTCAAATAAGATCTTACAGTCAGATCATTTCTAATAAGCTGACTCAATTTACACTTATTGTCTTAAAATGATTATTTATAACTTTGCAATAATTGCTTACAGTTAAAGTAAACTTTTTATAGTCTTAGAGTGATCATTAATCACGTTAAAGTCTTTTAGTAATGAATTAGAGAAATTGGTTTTTTATATGGATCGTCTCATAATATGACAATCTCATACAAGATATACCGAAAAGTTTACGCTTATGGTTGAAAGGATGGAGAAGCGTATAAGGCTGAACCCAAATTATGATGGACCCTACTTCAAAGTATATTTTTCGATTAAGTTTTGTGTTTGAGAGTACACCAATAGATAAATAAAGATTCAAGTATAACTGGATTTGATCCTTATAACTCATTTTCAGAAAAAAAAATATATAATTGTTACTCTATTTTATTTTGATTTTTAGATCCTAGACCTTAACAATTAAGATTAGGGTCTAAGTTGAAATTCACTTATAAAAATGTTTTTTTTTGACCTTAAACCAATTTGGTTGAATCATAAGAGTAAAGGGGACTAGGTGAGCAAATACATTATAATTGACCCAAATCCAAATATAGTTTGAACATAAGAATAAAAAAGAAAGTACACACAAAATTTGGAAATGACTCCACATCAGTCATCAGTCATCAGTCAACGCCCATATTAGCAATTAGGGGATCGTAAATTAAAAAAAGTCAAAAAAATAAAAGTAAAGAGGTCGGAAAAGTATGAAGCAATAATATTAGCTTTATGTAAATGAAAAATTAGTGGAGCAGATCAACTAGAAGAACCACAAAAGTAGGCAGATGGGATGGGGTTGGACCCCTGCATACCTGATACAGCGGTTGATTCCAAATTCCTTACATTTTCAGCTTGTCTTGTGAGCTGCATTGGCCAGAACCAAGATATATTTATACTCAGAAAACATAATGAATGAAATTTATATGCAGACTGCATTGCACTAATTAAAATTATGAGTTCTCACCAAGTCTGCAAAGATTTTTACCCATTTAAGGCCTTCTTAGTTTTACTATCATATAATGGTTATCTAGAATACTAATTAATATATAATTTGGGTCAAACACTCGTCTCTACATGCATAAGCATAAGGGTAAAACTAAATCAATTGTTATTGTTAAATGATATAGATCACATAACTCAATTAGCAAAAATTTTTTTACATATTACATAGGCCATGATCTAGAAAGGCTTTGCATCCAAAACTTCTTTGGTCATATCATATGTTAAGCTAGAAATCATTTTTAATTCTTGAAACTCCAATAGCATTATGTTAAGCCTCCTTAAAATTTACCCTCACGTTTTAGTGAGGGTTAAAGATTAATATTTAATATTAGGCTTTTTTAGCCTTATTTTATTGCAGGGTTTTAAAAACTAATAATGGAAAATAAAATAATGGCTTAATTTTCTCAAAAAATAAATAAAATTATGGTTTAATACTATTAATAACCATTACATCATTAATTAATACTTCAACCTTTAGCTGTCAAAATTTAATCAATTCGAAATTCAATGCAAAAAATTGTTTGGAATATTAATTATCAAATTTGCTTTTAGAAAAAAAAATTAAATATTGTAAAATTACAAAGACTACGAGTCTACGACTGAAATTTGGTACTACTTAAAAATCAAATTAAGAGTTTTACGTAATCGTATTATTAGCTAGCAAATTAAAAAAGAAAAAAAAAAGTAGAACCATACCTTAGTGTCACTTGATAAAGTGAGGACGTTGCCGTCACAAGACAAAACCGCCTTCGAATCTCCACAATTCGCCACCACAATTTCCTGTGAGCCCACCAAAACAACCAATGCAGTGGACCCTACCAACTCATCTAACACAATAGTGGGCCCTCTTACACCAATACTACACTCATCCCGGGCAATCTCTTCATCCATCCTAGCAAAGCTAGTAGCCATCACATTCTCCCACTGCTCAGCCCCCAAAACTGCAAATTGCTCCGCCACCACGTGGTGAAGTCTCTCCTTACACTTCTGAGTCACCCTGTAAGCCACCCCGTTTCCGTCATACACACCAAAAAAATCGTAATTGAGATGTTGATCAAGGTCATGGTCATTAGCCGGAACCACCGTCACTGCATCCTCCATGGATCTCCTACGTCCGATCACCGAAACCGCGCCATGAGAGAGAGACACAGTTGATGGTTTCTCCATTGTCTTCCCCTCTGAGCTTACTACACCAAAAGCTTCTGCTGGTATTACTCCTTGTAGAGTGTTAGTACTAATATCTTGTACCTCTGCATTGTTAAGAATATTCCTAAGCATATATGTAGTGTAATAAAATATCAATGGTGGACCTATAAAGCGGTATGAGTTATCATACAATTCATTTTTCTTGAAATTCTCAACAAAAATGAACCAACCATGTAAATTAACTATTTTATAGTCTTCTATACCTACAACATAAATTTTTGTGTAGAATGATATCAAAATAAAACTATTTCTAGTTCATTTATATTAGTTTCTTAAATCTTTAAAAGTCATCATTTATAATTTTAAAATGATTACTAAAAATTGAACTAATTATGTGGGGTAAAAATAACATAATAAGAAAAATATAAAAAATAACACTAGTCATACAAACTAATAAAAATGTTGAAAAATGACAAATGTCATTCTAATTAAGAAGCCTTGACAAATTATACATACATACATACTAATAAAAATGTTGGAAAATGACAAATATTTTTTTTACGGAGCCTTGACAAATAGAATTATTTTAGTGGATGATAGTTGATTGCTTTCCTAATTTATTTGATATTTTTTTAATTTGAGCTAAATTAGGTAAAATATTTATACAATTTATCATAACAATTCTATATGCGTAACCTATAATTTGTTACGTTTAATTGAATGAAAAAACATTATATTCTATGAATAAATACTAATAAAAAGATTGGAAAATAACAAATATTATACTTAGAGAGTCTTGGACAAATAAAATTATTTTATTGAATAATAGCTCACTACATGACAATATTAACCTAATTTAGAATTGATTTTTTTAAAAATCTAAAGCTAAATTAGGTAAAGTATATTTATAATTTACTATATCAATTCTATATGCCTAACCTGAAATTTGTTAAGATTAATTGAATGAAAAAGTGATGTCTTCTATAAATATTTTGAACAAAATTAGTATTTGATTTTTGCTTTAAAAAAATCATGTTGGATAAATATAATTACGATAATATATAATTGTATTATTCTTTCAAATAATATTTTTATACATTTCATACTAAGAAATTGGTGTATTGTAGGAGGTTTTTATACTAATTATTATTAATTGAAAACATAGTCATTATTATTATACTACAATTTGTACACTTGTTGATTGTATTCTTTTTAGTGATTTATGGAAAGTAACGCATCTGATCCCTTCATGCTCACCACAAATTCTAGAGTTATGTATTTGTTTATGAAATATGAAGAACTGCATGCATGTGAATGAAGAATTGAATATTCTGATTTAATCCACTTATTGGCCTAAATTTGTTCCACATTTCAGACAAAAAAATGAATTATTTGGAAAGCTGCATCCCTGCATGTGTAACATACTGGTATAGATTAATGCCTCAAAATAAGGAAAAAGATAACAAGGTTATTAATTATCATCACAACTAAAATACTACCTCAGTTTTGGAATACTTGCTATACAAGTATTTTTGGTACTGTTAGTTATTCAAGCTTATTTTATATATTGTAGTTAATATGTTTGAAAAATATAATTAAAATGATGTTTTGTTTGAATTGTCAAATTGTGTATTTTTAAAATATTAAATTTTAAAAAATTTTACTTGCGCATCACCCAAAATATAAATAATCAAAATAATACATTAAATTGTGTAACAAAGTGAACTAATTTAGAAACCCGTACGATGCACGTATTTATAATAATCGACATATGTAAATTTTGATTTATAAATAAAGGTTAAATTATATATTCGTTATCAGATTTCAAATTTCAGTATTTAACAATTTGATAATAGACATTTAGATGTAGATAATGATGCAACTATATATATATATATATATATATATATATATATATATATATATATACATATATATATATATACATATATATATATATATATATATATATACATATATATATATATATATACATATATATATATATATATACATATATATATATATATACATATATATATATATATACATATATATATATATATATACATATATATATATATATATACATATATATATATATATACATATATATATATATATATATATATATATATATATATATATATATATATATGTGTGTGTGTGTGTGTATGTATATATATATATATATGTATGTATGTATGTATATATATATATTACCAAATTTAGATTTATAAATAAATTATTGTTTGTTAATTTCTCATAACAATTATTTATAAGGCTGTAAGATTTAACTTTAAAATAATGTCAAATTCGCAATATAATGTAAAAAATGCCAAATTACATTAGAAACACTTTAAATTCAAAACTCTTTTAGTATGTAATTTTTCTTTTTATAAAAAATTTCATTATTTTATCCAACTTTTATTTGGTTTACATCTAAGTAGTTTTTGGCCCACTTAAATCTTGACAATTGTTTGGGTAATAAAAAGAGTGTCACGTGAAATTTGGCAACTCTTTAATTTGTTGTATGATTATAACAATTACAATGAAATCGAGGAAGTATATTCTAATAATCATATAGACATATTGTTCGACACATCAGACTTGTTTGTCAGATATTGTAATTTTTTTTTTTTTTTGAAAAGTACCTATTAAGATTAAATAGATCAAGAGTAGATAAGGTTACAAGACTTTGGGGAAAGGGGTGCATATAGATAGTATCTCCTATAGAACTCATGTTCCATCTAGCTACCATATGGGCCACGGTGTTGCCACTATGACGGACTACACTACGCCTAACACCCCTAAAGGAGATTAGCATAGAGCGAATACGATCAAGAAGAATGTAAAAGGGGGAAAAGCCATGAGAAGAGCTGGTAAGCGCCTTGAAAACAGCAACATTATCACCCTTAAGTTGAATGTGAGAAAAACTCATTCTAATGGCTACTTCCACGCCAAATGCGGCAGCGACAAGCTCATTCACGGGAGTTGACCAAGTTGCGCATACTCGTCGAATGCCAACAACAATAAGATTACCATGTAAATCCCGACAAACAGCCCCCAAGCCCCTATCAGCCCTATTAGCCACATGAGCATTCACATTAATCTTCACCCAATTGGATTCTAGAAGAGACCATTAGGTAGGTAAAGCAATTGGATTCTAGGTGAAGCTAATGACTGTATCGAAAATGTTCTTTGGACAATCTACAAAGATAACTTTATTTCTCTTGAACCATATAGCTCACATAGCAGTAGCTATCAACACTAGTATAGTCTTTGAAGCATTCTCTACCAACCAGCCGTAAAGATCACTAAATGAGGTTCTAGGGGCCCTCGACAAGATCAATCCTCCTGGATGGTCATCCCATACTGGTTTGTTCAGATTGCAATCCACAAGAGCATGGCATGTTAATTCTACTTCATCCTGACAGCGGTCACAAAGTGGAGACGGAGCAATGTGTCTTCTAATACGTTCCTGATTTGTAGCCAAGCTTCCTTTGCAAGCTCTCCAGAGAAAATGGCACATCTTCAGTGGACACTCTAAGTTCCATAGTTTCGACCACAGTCTATCACCAACGCCCAACTGAGAATTTGATTGAGTAGTGATCACTCCAAGTCTGCCTAGCCAATAGCCTGATTTAATAGTATAGTGACCATCATTCGTGTGTAGCCAAAAGAGACTATTAACGGGCTAGCTGCAAGATAAAGGGATACTCAAGATAGCCTCGTGAGTGTCATCGTCGATGTTGTGCCCGAGCATGCTTAGGTTCCATTGACCAATGTTAAAATCAATTAAATCACTAACCCTCGTCAACTTAGCAGTCGCATTGTTGTAGTCCAAGCTACGAGCTGCCCCTTGCATGGGAATCCACTTGTCGACATAGGCATCAATAGAGAGCTCATTACCAACTTGCCAGCATAAGCCCTCCATAAGGAGAGATTTTTTTCCCCCCATAGACTTCGCCATGTGTAGCTAGGGCCATACCCTCCCATTGCATAAAGGACATCGAAATGTTTGTAGTACCGAGCTTTTAGAGTAGCCTCGAGAAGAGGGCATTCCCCTTAGTGGATACGCCAAATTTGTTTAGCAAGGAAAACAGAGTTAAAACAACCAATGTCTCCCATGCCTCCTATGTTCTTAGGGAGACAAAGGTTCTTCTAGCTATGCTAGTGCATTTTTGAATTGCCATTCCGCGACCCCACCAAAATCTCACCACCATGGAGTTGATATCGTCAATGATGTCGTCTAGTATACGGAAAATGCTCATGAGATAGGTGGGAATAGATTGGATCGCTGCCTTAATCAACACCTCTTTGCCAGGACGAGATAAAAACTTTTCTTTCCATCCTTGGAGCTTCTTCCAGATTCTTTCCTTGACGCTTGCAAAAATAGTATTCTTCGATCGACCCACAATGGTAGGAAGCCCAATATACTTATCATGGCGATTCACTTCAGTGACCCCCAGTCTTGATGCAATCTCAGCTTTCAAACTAGGTAGAGCATTCTTGCTAAAGGAGATTTGAGTCTTATCATAATTAACTTTTTGACTAGAAGCTCACTCATAGGTGCTAATGATGTTAGCTATATTGGAGCATTTTTGCAAGAACACGTTAGCAAAAATGATATTGTTATCAGTATAAAATAAGTGAGAAATAGCTGGGGCACCTCTACAGACACGGGTGCCATGAATGTCTTTCAACCGGACTACTCGAGAGAGCAGGGATGAGAAGGCATCAACATAGATAAGGAACAAGTATGGGGAGATAGGGACACCCTAACGTAGGCCCTTCGATGGAATCAGGTTGCTAAAGATACTCCCATTGAGCTTTAAACTGAATTGCACAATCGTTATGCAACTCATAATTCTCCGCACCCAAGCATCGCTAAAACCCATATTTAGTATCACCCATTCAAGGAAAACCCACTCCACACGGTCATAAGCTTTGCTCATGTCGAGCTTGATAACGAGAGAGCCCTTAGAGGAAGAAGATTTGTGCTTCATAGAATGAAAGACCTTAAGAGCAATGATGGCGCCTAAGAACGGTTTCTGCTTGTTCGTCATAACTTTCGAAAGGATATTGTGTATCACATTGCAGCAACTGATGGGTCGAAACTCAGTCATTGATTTTGGTGCTTTACACTTTGACATAAAGGTGATGCAAGTCTTATTGATGCCTTCCAAAGAGATCAAACCACGCCACCATTTAAGCACAAGATCAACAACTTTCAGTTCCACAATTGACCAAAAGTGCTGGTAGAAAAGGGCGTGAAAACCGTCGGGACCTGGAGCTTTTGTGGGGTGCATTTGGAATAAGGCTTCTTTGATTTCTGCAGCAGTAGGCTCACGGTTCAGGCTTGCCTTCATATCCTACGTCACCACCCGTGTAAAATCCAAGAGAGCATTATCCAAATCTTACGGATATCCTGATTGGAAGATCTGCGACAAGTAGTCTTCAATAATCGGCTTCATATCTTGAGGGTTCGTCATCCATGTACCATGATTATCCATTAAGTCTTTAATGGTGTTTCACCGTGGTCTCGAGCTGGCTTTATGGTGAAAATATTTAGTGTTCCTATCTCCATCTTTAACATCATTAGCACGAGCTCGCATGAACCAATAGGACTCCTTCAGACGGTGTAGATTGTCGAGTTCACTCAGAGATTTGCAAGTTTGGAGAATGTGGGCATCGGGTACACAATTTTGCGCTTTCAAGATTTTCTTTTTGAGCTCGCGAAGGTCTTTTTTGCCCAGGCACGTGTGTAGTTCTCAATCTTTGCTTGAACACTCCCACCATCCCATTCAGTCCACAGCTCTTCCACAATTTTCTTGCACTCATCATTTGAAAGCCATAGGGATTCGAACTTGAACGGTCTCAATGCCTCCTCATCATGAACAGAGTAGTCGGCTTCTAGAAGAATAGGAGCATGATCCGAGTTATAAATAGGGAGATGACTAACATGAAAGCACTAATAAATGTCGAGCCAGTCCGAAGATGCAAAGAATTTGTCGAGGCGTTCCTTAGTGTGAGACTCCGGGTTCTTCCCTCTGCACCAGGTGAAGGATCCTCCTTTTACCCCAAGTCTTTGAGTTCACACGCATCTACCCAGTTACGAAAAGCTAGCATGTCGCTTTCACATCTAACACCACCTCCTATCTTCTCCGTCGGATTCAAAATCTCATTGAAGTCTCCAAAAAATAAGCATGGTCCACGAGCAGCATTACGTAATGTACAGATAAGGTCCCATGTTTTGTACTTTTGTGGTCGATCCGCCCACCCATAGATACCACACATATACCATTTGTCAACCCCATTGGGGTCCGAAACCTCCACTATAATATGATTGGCCGAGTAGGACAACAAGGTGATGTCATACCCATTCCACCTTATTCCAAAGCCACCTAAATTACCAGTATTGCTCAAACAAAAACCCGCATCGAAACCACAACTGACTCTAACAATATCTAATCTTTCTTTTGAAATCATAGTCTCCATAACGAACACAACATTTGGCCTATCACGCCAGCACCAATTTTTGAGGGCTTTAACTATCAAGGGATTTGCTAACCCTTGACAGTTCCAACTTAAAAGTTTCATTGTAGTTCACGGGATTGGTCATCGCCAACTCCCGCTACTTGCCATTCAGGCATAATAACTCTCTCTCCCACCGTTTTGATCGTCTTCACCTCTACATCCACAACTTCCTCCATCGCTTTGCGTTTGCTGCGGCTGTCATCGTTGTGAGGATTAAGAGTAGGAGGTGCAACATCATCATTACTCGAGCCTACCTTCTTATTGATAACAACACGTCGACGTGGTCTTCCAGGTTTTTTGGTGCTGTGATGCAAAACGAAGGGCTAATTATGGCCTTTGTTATGTAATGATTCTCGTTGTTTAACAACCTTAATCAATAACGCATTTAGAAACCCGAAATACTTCACAAACAAACACACAGACACTCACAACAGACCAAGAAGGCACTTCTTAATTTTCCGATGTTGATGACTGAGGCACTTTGTCTGCCTTGTATGATTATTCTATGATGTTCACAATGCAAGGTTGTTTAAGCCTTGATTTTGTTGCTCCTTCGAGAATCCAAGTTGCTATGTAACTCTTCAAACTCTCCGGCCAAAGTTGCTCCACAACTTTGATGAAGTTTGCACAAAAACTTCAAAACAGAAAAATCCTTTTTCTGAAAAAAAAACCTCTCTATTACTTTGATTGATCCAAAATGTGAAAATGTATTACATGAGAACCTAAGTATATATAGAGTTTGGTATCTAAAACTATCCGTTACAAATGATTCACTTAATACACGTGGAGTTATTTAATCAAAACAGAATGCAAACAGAAGGCCAAATACTTAGGGAAAAACTGATCTTCAAGTCCTGTCTGACCAGCCCTCCTTCCACGTGTCTTCTAGTCTTCCCGGTGGATTATTAGTGTGACTCGAGGACCTCTATGTCTAGGTCCATGTAGGGAGATGTCGTTCCAGTCTTCCTCCTGGTCCAGGTGGTCCTGGTCTACGCTTTGAAGGGCCAGCAAGGACTGTTGGTCGTCAGGTTCCTCTGTTGTTCTGTTCTTGTTATCTGGGGGTTCTCTTGGGTCCCATGAGCTAGATTCTGTGGACGTTTGGCTTCCTTCAGCTTCCTTGAGTATTCCTAGGTTCCTTCTTGACAAGTAGGAGTTATCATTGCTGCTCCTTTGCTTTTCATGAGCAATTGGCGTAGATGTTAAGCCACCTGCACTGTTTTGTTCCTTGATGACCTTTGTGGGACTCTCGTTGCTTGATGCCTTTGCATCAACTCCTCCCTCTTGGGGATGAATTGTCCCCAATTCTTGATCTGGTTGATGCAATGTCAGATCTCCTATGTTAAAGATAGAAGAGATGTTGTACTATGTAGGCAGTTGGATCTCAAAAGCATTGTCTCTATATTTCTTCAGGACTGGATATGGGCCTATGGCTCTTAGTAGGAGTTTATTCTTCCTGAGCTGTGGAAATCTATTCTTCCTGAGGTACACCCATACATGATCACCTTCCTTTATTGGTGGCCTTGCCTTTAGGTGTCTATCATCTTGCATTTTATACTTTCTCTTAGTCTCCTCCAGATTGGTATGAACTTGCTTGTGAGTTGCTTCCATCTGTTTGATCAGCTCTTCTACTTCCACCTGTTTGCTGTCATATAAGGGTAAATCAATCAGAGATGTAGGAAGTAAATGGTTAGCACCGTACACACATTCAAAGGGAGTATGCTTAGTGGCACGATTAGGAGCCCTGTTATAAGCAAACTCAGCATAGCATAATTTCAAGTCCCATTCCCTAACATTCTTGGTCACTAAGGTCCTTAGTATGGTTCCTAATGTCCTGTTGGTCACTTCTGTCTGACCATCAGTTTGAGGATGGTAAGCTGTGCTAAACAATAGTTTAGTGCCTAGCATCTTCCATAAGGTTTTCCAGAAGTGGCTCAAAAACTTACTATCCCGGTCAGAGAAAATGGTCTTGGGTATACCATGCAGCCTAACAACTTCAGCAAAATATAACTTGGCTATGTGTTGTGCATCATCTATTTTAGTACATGCTATAAAATGTGACATTTTAGAGAATCTATCCACCACCACCATAATAGCATATTTCCCTCTCCTAGTCTTAGGTAGGGCTACCATGAAATCCATGCTTACATGCTTCCATGGTTTTTGAGCTATAGGTAAGGGTAGGTATTCTCCCTTGTGAAAGGTCACCTTTGCCTTAAGGCAAGTCTCACATCTCAGCACATGTTTTCCCACTGTGCCAAGCATTTTAGGCCAGAAGAAATGTTTAGCTAACATGTCAAGGGTTTTCTGAATCCCAAAATGCCCTGCTATGCTCCCCTCGTGCACTTCTTTCACTAAAATAGATCTAAGAGGCAGCTTAGGTATGCATAGCTTGTTTCCTTTAAACAAGTACCCTTGGTGGATGCTAAATAAACCCTATGGTGTGGTATTACATAGTCTATATATGTCAGCAAAATCAGAACATGTTTGATACTGATCTTTAATGAATTCAAACCCCAAAATCTTAGAGCCTAATATTCCAAGCATGCTATATTTTCTACTTAATGCATCAGCAATGACATTGGTCTTTCCCACCTTGTACCTAGCTGAGAAGTCAAAGGTCTGCATGAATTCTACCCACCTTGCATGGCTACTACTCAACTTATGCTGAATATTAATATATTTCAGGGACTCATGGTCTGTGTGAAGCACAAAGGGTTGGATTCTTAGGTAGTGAGACCAATGGTCAAAGGCCCTAATTATAGCATAAAATTATTTATCATAAGTGGAATAATTGAGCCTACTGTTATTCAGCTTTTCATTAAAAAAAGCTATGGGTCTACCCTCTTGAACTAACAGTGCCCCAATTCCCACTCTACTTGCATCACATTCTAATTCAAAGGGTTTGGTAAAATCGGGTTGTTTAAGGATGGGAGCCTTGCACATCATATTTTTAAGGGTTTCAAAAGCTTGTTGGGCTGCTGCAGCCCACTCAAATTTCCCTTGTTTTGTGCACTCTGTTACAGGGGCCATAACAGAACTGAAATCCTTGATGAATCTTCTGTAAAATGATGCCAACCTATGGAATGATCTTACTTGTGTTAGGGTAGTGGGTGTAGGCCATTCCTTTATTGCTTTCACCTTTTCAGGGTCTACTCTAACTCCTGTTTTGCCTATGATGTAGCCCAAAAAACTGACTTCAGGCAACAGAAAGTTACATTTCTCCAACTTAGCATACAGCCTCTGTTTTCTTAATACCTCAAATAACTGCTGGAGGTGTCTTAGGTGTTCTTCCTTTTCCTTACTATAAATGAGTATGTCATCCAAATAAACAACTGTGAATTTTCCCGAAAATGGCCTCAAGATTTCATTCATTAACCTCATGAAAGTGCTGGGTGCTCCAATTAAACCAAAAGACATCACAAGCCATTCATATAAACCATAATTTGTTTTAAAAGCAGTTTTCCATTCATCCCCTGCTTTCATCCTAATTTGGTGGTATCCATTCCTGAGGTCCACCTTGCTAAAGCATTGAGAACCACCCAATTCATCCAAGATATCATCAATCCTGGGTATAGGGAATCTATATTTGATAGTTATGTTGTTTACACTACGGCTGTCAATACACATTCTCCATGTACCATCCTTCTTTGGCACTAGCAGAGTAGAAACCCGAAATACTTCACAAACAAACACACAGACACTCACAACAGACCAAGAAGGCACTTCTTGTTTTTCCGATGTTGATGACTGAGGCACTTTGTCTGCCTTGTATGATTATTCTATGATGTTCACAATGCAAGGTTGTTTAAGCCTTGATGGTGTTGCTCCTTCGAGAATCCAAGTTGCTATGTAACTCTTCAAGCTCTCCGGCCAAAGTTGCTCCAATACTTTGATGAAGTTTGCACAAAAACTTCAAAACAGAAAAATCCTTTTTCTGAAAAAAACCTCTCTATTACTTTGATCGATCCAAAACGTGAAAATGTATTACATGAGAACCTAAGTATATATAGAGTTTGGTATCTAAAACTATCCGTTACAAATGATTCACTTAATACACGTAGAGTTAGTTAATCAAAACAGAATGCAAACAGAAGGCCAAATACTTAGGGAAAAACTGATCTTCAAGTCCTGTCTGACCAGCCCTCCTTCCACGTGTCTTCTAGTCTTCCCGGTGGATTATTAGTGTGACTCGAGGACCTCTATGTCTAGGTCCATGTAGGGAGATGTCGTTCCAGTCTTCCTCCTGGTCCAGGTGGTCCTGGTCTACGCTCAGAAGGGCCAGCAAGGACTGATGGTCGTCAGGTTTCTCTGTTGTTCTGTTCTTGCTATCTGGGGGTTCTCTTGGGTCCCATGAGCTAGATTCTATGGACTTTTGGCTTCCCTCAGCTTCCTTGAGTATTCCTAGGTTCCTTCTTGACAAGTAGGAGTTATCATTGCTGGTCCTTTGCTTGTCATGAGCAATTGGCGTAGATGTTAAGCCACCTGCACTGTTTTGTTCCTTGATGACCTTTGTGGGACTCTTGTTGCTTGATGCCTTTGCATCATGCTGCCCCAAGTGGACCCAATCACGAAAGGTGCCAAGACTCCATCCAACAGGTTGCAGCTAGGAGGCATAGGGGGAAGAACCATCTGTTAAAAGCCACTGAAGGTCATTTGATTCGTTGTTTAGTACTAGTTTGCCCTTCCTCCTCTTGAGAGGGTTCATTTGATTCGTTGCATGTTTCAGGGAGGACATGAGGAATCGTTGCACCAAGTGTGGTAGCAGCATTATTGGGTGGGAGGACAGGTTCATTAAAAACTCAAGTGATGATCCCATCAGAAGACAGAGACCTAATCAACCCCCCTCCATCTCCACTAGATCGTGGCATAACCGTCTTTGTATGAAGGTCAGGTTTAGGTGTAAAGAGACGACCACCCCTACCTTTCAAAGCTTCAACTTCTTTACTTTTGCTCAAGCCTTTACGTGGAGAGGCTTTGATGTCGAGCCCCCATTTATTGCCATTGTCCTTCTCTTTCTCCGTATCCTGTCTGCAACCTCTATCGGTGTGACTCATGAGACCACAGAGGAAACAAAAATGGGGTAACCGCTCGTATTTTAGGCCAATATTCACGATCAAGTCTCCCTTCAACAGTATCTTTTGAAACCGTTTTAGGGGTTGCGAAACATCAAGCGTTATTCTAACCTACAAAACGGTTCAATTTGCAGAATATCAGATATTGTAATTAATTCCTATAGCAATTTGTGTTGTTTGGTTGATATAGGAATTTTAAATTAACATACACAAAAATTTTTAAATACTTATATTTCCTTTTATTTTTTTAGCAGGATATTTCTTCAACCTACCTCAACCTAAATATTAAATGTTATACGTTATAACAAGGACGCAGCACAACTCTCATATGAAGGGCGTCAGACGTCACAATGTTATTTTATTTCTTGTTGATACATAGTAGGTCCATACCATTGAGTTTTAATACTAAACATATATTTTTAATTTATTTTAATTATTTATATTATGTATCTATTTTTAATATCTAATAAATGATTTGATTTCTTGACAATATTAATTTAGTCAATTCAGTTCAATTTAGTACCAAAATTTTTTTTAATTCCTTTTAATAATTACATTATGTACTTATTTTTAACACAAATAAATTTCGTTGAATCCAAAGTTGATAAATTCTCATATATGTTGTTATTTATTTAAATAATTTCTCTTCACCGCAATAAACAAAATATAATTATTTTTTTCAAATCATAGATACTCTTTCTTAGATATCTATTGTTTTCAAAATTTCTAATCAAAATTACTTAGCTTTGAAGATCCTTAACTTACACTTTTTATCATTTGTTAAGGCAGTAATACAATCTTGATATTTAGTACATATATAAAATTGACTACAATAAAAGATTTTCACATCACGCTAATATCCCTTTAATAATAATTTGTAGTTCAAGTAAACTACCATTTTTAAATGTAATTATTTAAAAACATTATTACGGAAAATAATTAAAATATCATTTATTTGTAGATAATAGGGAAATTCTACATGGTAACATCGAACTTTCATGAAACACGAGTGGTAGCATTTTTGTAAGATTTTTTCACATGGTAGCATCCAGTTAACACTAGTATTTGCCTTTAAATTCTTGGCAATTTCCGTTTAATTCACCATTTTGATGTTTCTATACTTATTAAGTGTTGGATGTGGTCTTTATAATTTGCCCTAAATCATTTTTATGCTCTCAAATATTTAATTCGTTATTTTGATGTTTAATTCACCATTTTATTCATCAACACTCTCAAATGTTGCAATAATTTTTTTTCATTCAAATTGTTGGCATTTTTGACAAAAAGTGCCTTAAGCACTACTGCATAAGCCATATTGTTCACTTAATGTACTTAACTAAGATTATAAGTTCAAACGGTGCATTTCAAGAACTAACACATATGTACTTAACTAGGGTAAATTATAAAGACAACAATTTGAATGAAAAAAATTGTTACAATATTTGAGAGCGTTGATAAATTAAACAGTGAATTAAACGTCAAAATGTTGAATTAAACATTTGTGAGCATAAAATGGATTGGGGCAAATTATAAAAACAACAACCAACAATTAATAATGGTAGAAACGTCAAAATGATGAATTAAACAGAAATTGCCAAGAATGTAAAGGAAAATGCCACAGCAGTTAGATGGTGCACAAATTGATGCTACCATGTGGAAAAATCTTACAACAATGCTACCATGTGAAATTTCCCTAGATAATATGTTGATGTAAAATTGTCATGTTGGAAACCTATAACTAATAATATTGCTCATTTAAGAAAAGTCCATAAGTCTGTCATTTATCATTTTTGCACTTAACCATTAAATGAAATCATACAATATTATAAAGGAACTGAAAAATTCCACATTGTGATTTTATAAAGTTTTGCCAAATGGAGCATTTTTACAAATTAAAATGTGATTGTGGGTGATTCAAAAGATTTTATTATATTAATTACAATTTCAAGTATTAAGGGTAAGTTTTCAAAAAGATTTTATTTGATCAAATCATACAATCATTCAGTCATACATACTATAAAGAACTGAAAAATCATACAATACTATAATAAAAATGAAAAATTCTAAATGGCGATTTTGTAGAATTTTGCCAAATGAAGCATTTTTACAAACTAAAATGTGATTGTGTGATATTCAAAAGATTTTATTACATGAATTATAATTTTTAAATATTAAAGGTAAGTTTTCAAAAAAAATTTATTAGATCAAATCATACAATCATACAAAACTATAAAAGAACAGAAAAATTGCAAACAAAGATTTTATAGAGCTTTGCTAAATGAAAGCATTTTTACATATTAAAATGTGATTATAGGACATTCAAAACTATTTTATTATTTTACTTATGATTTTAAGCATCATACAATGTTATAAAATAAGTACAAAATTTCAAATGGTTATTTTATATAGAGCTTTGCCAAATAGATCATTCCTACATATTAAAATTTAATTGTGTAAAATTCAAAAAGATATTATTAAATTAATTATATTTTTAAGTATCAAAGATAAGTTTTCATTAAAAATTTATTAAATCAAATCAATCAATTAAAATATTTTGAAAAACTTTACATAACGATTCTTGATTTGATTGCGGCTGTTTTGCAAGTAATATATATTCTGGTTGTAATATATAAACTATTTTATATATCAAGTGATGCATATCTTTTATAATATAAAATATTTCATTTAATTTAAAAATTTTCAACGTTATACACATTGTTACTTTTGTTGGAAAATGACAAATGACAAGTCTAAGAGTTTTGTCATATGTTTTAATTTTATTGAAAATTAGTAAATTATTGAATTATGTGGATTGTAAGTTTGCAAGCATGTCAATTTCGACACAATTTCTTAAAAAATCGTTTATTTCACTAAAATAGCTGCTTTTGGACATAATATATAATGATCAATAATTATTTATTCAATCATGCTATAATTATGTTGTGTAATAATTATCTTAATTTTTGCATAATTTTATTAATATTGTAGTTTGATAAATATAGTATGCAATTACATCTTAAATTAAAATGTATATTTATAAGTATTTCCATACTAACAAACTTCATGCGTTGCACGAGTTTGTATACTAGTAAGTGATAATCAGCATTGTTCATCAACTGAAAATAAAATCCATGTAAATTACAGTAAAACTTCTGTTATTTTCCCGACATCTTTTAAAAATTTAAAAATTAATAACAGTATGCAATAAAAATCAAGAACAACACGCAACGACATATTCCAATTATGTAAACCATACTCCGTATCATTTGTTGAAAACTCTACTCCCTCCGTGCCATTAAATTTGCATCATTTTCCCTTTAGGTTCATCCCACATAATTTGCATTACTTCTATTTTTTGATAATGGCACGACACTATCTTTAATCTCATCCATACATTTAAATTTTCTTTTAATTTTATCCATACAATTTATTCTCTCTCTTCATTTATTATCATTTTCTTAAAATTAGCCACTATCACTATGATGCAAATCAAAGGGGACTAAAGGAGTATCAAAGTAAAATTATGTAATAATTAGAGGTTTTGTCCAGATCCTTATTTTAGGTTCTTATTCGACCCGTTTTCAAAAGGATTTTGTAAGGTCCAGATTGAAAATGATTTGAGAGGGAAACAAGCTCTACTAAAATTAAGAACGAGCAGCTCTAAAAGTACTTAATATATAAGCGACATGTTTCTCTATCTTTGAAGACCTTTCTCGAGTCGAAGGACTCTTTGACCGTACTCTCCTCTATGGGTATGAGTTGCCGTCTTTCTTCCTTCCCTAGACCCTGACCACAGTTTTCCATGAGTGGGATACACTGGGTATGATGATGATGAATTAGAATAATTTGTGAATCACAGCCTCAAAGATTTTTTTTTGGCGAATTACGAAGCAAATTGACCGTTTACCAACTCGAATGACCTTTGACCAGCCTAAATGACCGTTGACCATTACTAATCATCTTTGACTTTTGTTGAGCATTGCTAATCATCTTTGACTTTCCTAATCATCAATAGTACCCATGTGTTTTAGCACTTTAACGCCGTTGACCATAACGATATTTTTTCATAAAACGCACGTCGCAATTACTTTGATAGGATAACTCTTTCAGAAATCCGGTCAAAACAAGTACTTATTTGCCTATTTTCTGACACATGGACCGAAAAAGATATTTAATGTCGTTTTTACCTATTATAATGATATTTTTTGAAAAATCAGCGACGCGACTATCCTTATGGGGTAGCTCTTTCGGAAATCCGGTAGAAACAAGTACTTATTCGATTTGAAAAATCAGTCACGTAGACCAAAAAAAATATTTCACGTCGTTTTGTGGCTAAAAATGACGTCAAATATCTTTTTCAATTAACGTGCCGAAAAATAGGCGAATAAGTACTTGTTTCTATCCCCATAAGAATAATCGCTATGTCCATTTTTTGAAAAGGATATCGTTATAATTGGTAAAATTAACGTTAAAGTGCTAAAACATAAGGGTACCATTGGCAATTAGGAAAGTAAAGGAAATTATGTTGATGGTCAACAAAAGTCAAATGTGATTAGTAATGGTCAGCGATCATTTAGGCTGATCAAAGGTCATTTTGACTTGTCAACGATCACTTGGCTTGAATGGCATTAGACTTAATACTTTGAATGGTATAATTCACAAAAAATAAACTTTGAGATTATAATTCGCAAAAGCCCTAAATTTAAAGGGCGTAATTTGCAAATTATTCATTTAATTATTATAAAAAACAATGTTAATGGAAACTTAACATTTTAACAATTTAATTATTATAAATAATAATTTAATCATTTTAAATTGATCATATAATAATTTCTTGTGATAAAAACGGGTCGTGCCAGACCAAACTTGAAAAACCTGGCCTATGTAATGCCTGTATTAAATTTGAAGGTACCTAATCCAGCCAAGCTCATATTTACTTAAGCTACCTCTCATCTGGTCGGCATCCGATTCATTAAACACCCTTAATAATAACACAAAACTAGTGATATTTGAATTGTTTCAATCATACGTACAGATATATGCTACTCGACTAAAAACTCTATACTACATCCTTCGTTTTATATTGCTGAGTTACGTTTACATATTTCATATAAGACGAGCGAAATTTAAACAAAATGAGTACACAAAAGATGATATATAAATATATATATATATATATATATATATATATATATATATATATATATATATATATATATATATAAAAGAAATGTTATTAAATTTTTATATATTTGGCTTGAATTATGTTTCAAAATTGGGTAAAAGCAAATCCAATCAACATAATGAAAGAGAGAAATTAGTATCTGAAATTCAGGGGAACGCGATACCTGGAGAGGAAGTGGTGGTAGCAGATGATGATGAACGAAGATGATGTTGTCGGCGATGCTGACATCCGATAGCGGTTATGGTTGCATATTATTAGCTGTTTAATTCTTGTTCTATGATGGAACAGCTTCCTTTCTTAGGCCCCTGCTAAGTCTTACTATTATTATTAATACTTTTTTTTTATAAACTTGTTTTCTTGACTTTTGTACTTTACTCAACATCTCCAAACATAAAACACAAAAACAGAGATCAAAATAAATAGTAGTAGAAAAGAGAAGAAAAGTAATGTTTTGATACTTGTAACTTGTAGGGGAATGGGACAGCAATACACAGTCGTGTTATATAGTTAAGTTAAACCTTTACTTACTTTATACTACTCCCTCCATTCTTGAAAAAGTTTCCACTTTCCATTTTAGAGTGTTTTATTTGTTGTTTCTATTTATATCATAATATTTGTACAAAAATAATCTTATTCGTCCTCATTTTAATATTATAATAATACTTATAGTTCCCACATATCTTTCACTAACTTCATTTTAACATTTTTATATTTCTTATGGTTCCTATATGTTTTCCACTAACCTTATTAAAATATTTTTTTATTTTTTGTTGTCCCCATATTTTTTTCATTAACTTTATTTTGATATTTTAAAATATTTATAGTCCCTACTTATCCTTTATTAAATTTATTATTCAATAAATAATATCTCTACCATCTAAAACGTTTATTTTTCTTAATTCTATTGAACAATTCTAATGAGAACTTCATTAAAAAATGGAGGGACTAGAAGATAGGATCTCTTTTATCGTTAGTAGGTAGAATAATACTCCCTCCTATTCAGCCAAAGAATTCAATTTGACTTTTCACGGATTTTAAGGTGGGTCAAAATAAAACCCTAAGGATAGGATAGAGAGTGATATTATGGGTTTTTAATGAATTGATTAAGAGATTAATAATTCCCTTTATATTTGAAGATACTTATATGCTTTTACAAATGGTGAATATTGTTCACCTCCAAACGTCTTTAATTTTTATCAATTCATAACAAAAATTACATAGTTCGGGCTCATAACCGAAAATACATACGTTCTACAAATACATTACATAATTAGTCCGACTAATAAAGAAAATTACATAGTTCGACTACTTAATCTCGGATAGCCTTCTCAATTCTTCAATAGCTTCGGTGTAGTTGCAGTCTTTGTTGATCATGTGGGTGCGGAATTTTTTCCGATTAGTGACTTCAGATCTTTCACATTACCAAAAAAAATTGATGCATTAATATTTTCATAAATTGCCACGTAATTTTTAAACAACAAAATTTTCATTTTGTAAAAAAAATCATCACAGTATCATCCCATTTTGTTTCAAAAAACCAAAAATAAATGTCCAACAAACAGAAATCAACTTAAACAAATCGAAAACACGAATACACAAACAGGCGCCAAAAATGAAAGTACAAGCTAAAAATAAATCAGAATACACAACAGGCGCCAAAAATGAAAGTGCAAGCTAAACATAGATTTGAATACACAAACAGGCGCCAAAAATGAAAGTGCAAGCTAAACAGAAAATCAACTTAAACAAATCAGAAACCAAAGTTATCAAATGTTGGCGCCATTAATGAAAATGTAAAACTAAATTCAGACCAAGTTCATTAAATACAAAGTCATCAACCTCATTAATTATAGGGGGAGGGAAAATTGGAGACCAAGCCAATAGAAACAATAACCAAAGAGTATATGAGATCAATGCTAATAACTAATGTCTTACCCACCATTAGAGCTAAGTGGGCACACGGAATGTCAAAACACATTTTCATTCAACAGGATAATACAAAGCCACACATAGCACACAATGACAGAAAGTTTATGGAGGAGGCCATGAAAGACGATTTTTTATACAACTTGTACAACAACCAACAAATTCTCCTAACATGAATGTACTAGACGTAGGATTTTTTTGATCAGTTCAGGGTTTGCAATATCAGAAAGCAGCCTACTATGTACCACGATTACTGAAGGCTGTGAGTAATGCATTTGACAATTTAAGTCCTCAATGTTTAAGATTTGTGTCCATAACATTACAAGCATCCATGATTGAGGTCATGAAAAGGAAAGGGGGTATTGACTATCATATCCCACATATGAACAAAACCAAAGCAGCTAGGGAAGGGTTTGCCTGACTATGTAAGTGTGGACAAATAGTTAGTTGTTGATTCTCTTTAACATTTATTCACAAAAATCAATTCAAAGACAATGAATCAATTGGTGGAAATAATAGGATATGTAGGGGTATTCAGGAAGGTAAAGTTAATGTCACTGACAACATAACCACCACAGCAAGCCAGATGCATGAACAACAAATCCAACAGCAAGAAGGAGCCACCACAGCAAGAAGAACAATAGAGAGGAAGTTTTTTGGAAGCAACGGCGATGAACAAAAAACAACCACAGACACAACAGTGAACATCATTTTGGGAAGAACAGGACCAGATCAAGCATAACAGTTAACAATTGATTCATTGCCCTATAGTTTTTTGGAAACCAATTCCAAATCAGTTTGTGAATATTCGGACTCGGACTTTAGTACATCATTTCCTTGAGCGTCCTTTTTCATGGGTATCTTAGGTCCTTTAGTTATGATGTCCCAAAGTTCCATATCTTGATCAATCACAAACATCTTCATCAATGTTTTCCAATGTGAGAAATTTGTTCCAGGAAACAACGGAGGTCTAGGGCACGAACGTCCTTGAGCAAACAACCCTTCTCCTATCGGATCCATCACAAGATATTAATCTTTATATGTGAAACTTAGCTCTGATACCAATTGAAAGTTTATAGGAGGTCGAATACTCTCTAGAGTTGGGGGTGGGGGAGGGGGGGGTGAATAGAGAGTATGGGCGTTTAAAATATTTGTCTGGAAGATTTTCTCAAGAGATTGAGTGACCTTTCAAAACTGTTATCTGGGACAGTTTTGAGTCAATATGTAAAACAATAACGTATGTGCGGAAAATAAACTTTAAAGAATAACACACGATATGTCAACGAGGTTCGGTTCTAAACAACCTACTCCTTGCCTATGGGTTCTCTTTCAACCCGTAGGATTTCAACGCCTTTTATCAATCCGACTTTAAGACAAACTTAAAGATCTCACTGTCTTCTCTCACCATGTTCTTCTCCTTGAAGAAACATTTTACAAGTCTCTTTAATAAAAGAAAATCTCAATCTCACAATAGAGATGACAAGTTGAACACTTTGAAAAGTATTCTAAGTTAGGCGTATTAAACTATGAAATAATCTAACTCTTTTTAACACTTAATGTAACACCCCGGCCCCTCAGACCGCTGGTGGTACTCATGGAGACTGTAGACTGGCCCCACAAACCAACACAAGTCTTTCCAGCGCACTTTGGCCTCACTCGTGTGCACCTGGGAACACCTCCCAGGAGGTCACCCATCCTAAGATTGCTCCCCATTAAGCACGCTTAACTGTGGAGTTCTTAGCAAATAGGCTCCCTAGAAAAGAAGATGCACCTTGTTGATATGAGTAGTCTATCAATCCTTTTTCAAGCTAAATCTGGGGTATTACACTCACCCCCACTTAAGAATACAACGTCCTCGTTGGATCGTAACTACAGAATCTTTTCCCCCGCTAGGTGCACTAAACACTATTAGCCACGGTCGCAGGGTTGCTCTGATACCATTTGTAACACCCTCGCTAAATCTGATGTCATTTCCTATTTTTAGTATTTTAAAATATCTCCTTATTTATAGGAAACTCTTTAATTAGCTTAACAACATAATTTAAATTGAAATATTAATGTGTACTAATAATAACAAAATGTGTTTAGCTTATACTATGTATAATTAATCATTCAACTATTTTAAGAACATATTTTATATTCAAATTCAAATATTCAAAAGTTAGTAACAAACGTATAAACAAACTTAATTTCAATATTTTAACCTGTTAAAATATTTCAAAGTTAATTTTATTGAACCTTGACCTATTAAAATATTTCAAATATAATTTTAATAAATCTTGACCTATTAAAATATTTCAAAGTTAATTTTAATAAACCTTGATAGTGGAAGTATATAGCAAGAGGATTTATATTTTCTTACTGATTAATAATAAATGATATTCTCTCTGTTTCTTACTGATGCTTTCATTTGCTATTTAGGGTTGTTTCATTTGTTATTCTCCTAAGAATCTTTTTATTTATATTATAAATTTTGTACATAATTAACTTTGTTTATCCCAATTTTAATACTTTCTCTTATTCTGCCTACTAGTCATATTTACTTTTATTATTATCATTCACTTATCACTCTTAATTTGTATATTAATTTTAATTTGTAAGTGAAAATATAGTTAAGTGAGATCTTTATATGATCAATAATTTTTAATAGGAAACATAGTAATAAATATTTATATGATCAATAATTATGCGAAACTTCAATGCTAATATAGATATTTATATCCATAAGTTATTCTAATAGAAATCACTATCTCTACTAAATAAG
Source organism: Amaranthus tricolor (assembly GCF_026212465.1). NCBI lineage: Eukaryota > Viridiplantae > Streptophyta > Magnoliopsida > Caryophyllales > Amaranthaceae > Amaranthus > Amaranthus tricolor. Next base: position 16,679,676 of record NC_080060.1, on the reverse strand, counting down.
TTTTTGAATTTGACTCATTTCAAATGAAAAGAACCACGGGCTAATAAGTGAGCGCGTATCCCATCGAACACCTATAATTACGATGAACTATTATAGTGTACAGATTGTGTTAGTTCAGCTTACATTTTAAAGTATTGTAAATATTAATTTTAATTTGATTTTATTTATTTATTATTAGCAAAATAAAATTACAATGACAACATAGTTGAGAAATACATGAATGATCTTTCATAATTGATCAATAGATATATAGATACTCAATATTAAATGCAGTGTATCATATGTCATTTTTCTAACCGAATACATTATGTATTTTACGTTTAGTTATATTTATCAAGTGCATTGTACTATATTCATCGTCTGCACTCCCTTCTTTTGTGTCTATTTTATAATAACGCAGGGTAATTTTAATATAATAATATATTGTTCTATTAAATTCTCTTGTATAATATAAAAATATTGTTAATTTTATTATTTTTATTAACTAATTGCATATGTTATAACTATTATTAAATTTATTACCATTCACATAATCAAACAAAATGATAATTCGTTTCTTTAGAGAAAGTATAAAAATATTCTCTAATATTTTTATATTCTTAAAAAAATTGTAAGAAGAAATTTAAAAAATACTTATGAATAACTTACTTTATTTAGCTTTAAATTAATATAGGAAATTAAAGTGACACCTAATCAATTTTAAACCTATTAAATTGATTCTTTTGACAAATTATAATTTAGGAAAATGAAGTGACATGTAATTAATCTTTAACATATTATATTGAAATTTTTTACAATACTTTGAGAAATTGACAATTGTTATTTTCTAGTTCTTTTAGTATATTGTATGATGATTTGTAAAGGCCTAAAGAGTAAATATGTCCATCGCTAAACAGCTCAAATGAAGTTGAACCCGGTCAAATCTCTTGATCATGAGTTCATGACTTATGACCTACAAGTATTCAACCCATTTAAAGATTTTCGTCCACTAAATTGGATATTTAAACTTAAAATTTTAGAAAACCAAATATTCGATTATACAAATATTTTGATTTGAATCCAAATTTGGTATTCAATTAGAAAAATCAATATCTGATTTGAATTATTCGAGATTTGAAAATCTGATAAATTATCTTCATTTTAAAATTTGATATCGAATAATTTGAATTGTATGTTGACAAGTGTCGTGCTCTTATTGGCTTGTATTTTTAGTGTATGTTTTACCTAGAAAAACTACTAAATTGATAATATAAAAAAATTAGCAAATCAAAAAAAAATATCAATAATTCCGATTTTTTTCTCTATAAAATGAACCCAATTTGCATATTTTACATTCACCTCAAATTTTGTTATTTTCTCTCACTAGATATAATTAGTATAATAATAATTATGAATCCAAATATTCCAAATCATAGAAATTTTAATTTTTTTAGTTATCCAAACTCTCAAAATAACTCAAATGTTAGCCCTTTTGATCCAGATATCCTCAATAATCCTCAATTTCAAGCTGCTTTACAGTGGTTTGGACATTAACCGAGACCAGTTAATCAAAGTTACACCCCTTTAAATCAAAATGTCCCACTTTTTACTCCGTTTCAACAATCTTTTAATCAATATCCTTCATCGTGCCCCGTTTCTGATCATTTAACTCAACAAATGGAGCAATCTCCAAGGGTGGAGGATTCTTATAATGGAACTCCAACTTCGGGAATGAGGGAAACAAGACATCTTGAAGAAATAAATGAGGAAGATGTTGAAGTGGTCCTTCAACAAGTCTTTACCACGGCTAAAAAGACAACGACAGCCCGAACGTCTGGTGATCGGGTGAGTTGGAGTATACCTGAAGATAAAGCAATTGTTTCAAGCTACATTAATGGGGGAGGAGATATAGAACGTAACACTAACACTAGAAAGGTTGGCTTATGGAATAATATAGTTAAATATTACGAGGAAGCACGACAAGAGAACCCCAATGAGATACGTGAAAGGTCCTAAAAGTCCATGTAATTACGTTGGGATACATCAACTCTACGGTTTCGAGATGGGTGGATATTTATGGGTGTGAGCTACGCCACAAAAAGAGTGGAGACTCAACTTTGAATGTTGAAAATCGTGCGTCTGTAGTTTTTCAAAAATCAAATAAAAATAAGCCATTCCAATTGATGCATTGTTTTGAAATTATGAGAACATTTCATAAATGGAACCTTGAAATATTTCAACTCCCTTCCGAAAGTGAAGGAAGTAACAAAAATGCATGCCCGGATACACCATACGATGAAGGGATGGGTGCTACACCAACTAGACCTGATGGGATAAAGATGACAAAGCTTGAAGAATGATTTGATCGACCACTTGTAGCAAAAGTTCGGAAGCTCGTATTCTGACTAATCTGTATTTTAAAATCTCTACATAATTCAAGTTCATGGCATGTTCCTAAATCCGTTTTAAAATTTTAATGTTTTTGTCAATTTTTTATATCTTGTTTGATAATATCTTTTAATGTCTTAATTTATTAGTAATTAACATTATATTTTATTATTGATAACCAATTGATAGTGTCAATTTTTCATTTATTGTTTATAATTAGTAATCAATTAATTATCGATATATTTGATAATTGAAAACCCATAGATTAATTAACATCACCAAATCAATATTATAAAATTAATATAATTAATTAATAAATATAAAAATATTAAAAATTTGTATGGTGGAATATATATAAAGTAGAAAAGAGAAAAAAATAAAAGGATATAAGAGGATATTTGAATGTTGGAAAAAATTTAAAGAGGAAAAGGATGAAAATAGTAAAACATGATGTGGATGAAAAAGATGATAATGTGTCAAATGGAGAAAGAAAGATAAATATTTAAGAGGATGTACCATTGTACATGCTCTAAAGAAATAGTTAATTTTTTGTTAAGCTAAATCTTACATAATATATCAATATGAAAAAGTCTTAGATGGACTTGGTTCACACAATTTTAGTTTATACTAACCTGAAAAGGAATTAAATAGTAATTATGACAACTACATTAAAGTACAGTCATCGAAAAATACAAATATTGGATTCATTTATATTTCCTCCGTTTCAATTTACTTGCAACGTTTGCTTTTTCACGTTGTCTAATGCACTAATTTAATTCTTAATATCTCTTATTTTGTATAATAAAAAATTATAAAAATTTGATATTAATAATCTTTGCAAGGAAACGAATCAAATAAGATCTCACTTGACTATATTTTAACTTATAGATTAAAAACTAATCACAAATTAAGAGTGATAAATAAATAGTATTATTTTGTCTAATATTATAATTAATATAGAAAGAAAGAAAGTAAATAGTGTGGACCAAATCTATAGAGAACCTTTACATCAGATACTTTTTAAAAGTAAAATTGAATGATAAAAAAATGGAAATATTTTTAAGAGCATAAAAAGCAACATCAATGATGTAAGCTAGTACATTTCATTGATAAGTATTAAAATCTTTGACCATTCACTTGAAAAATTGATATTAGTAGTTCAACCTTTATAAGTAATTTTTCTTTAAATTATTTTTTAATAATCCAAGCTATACTGAAAGATTGCTATCAGCATCAACTATAATAGCATAAACTTAATTATCATATAAACATACAAATTTAAGGAATTTATATAAATATTCATTAATTTTCTTAGATTCTTATTTAGGTATAAAAAATCGATGTTATGATATCTTTTGAATAATTAACCAAATTTAGCTTTAAATTCACTTAGGAAAATTAAGTGACGTGTAATTAATTCTAAGCCTATTAAGTTAATGCACTCGGCAAGACTTTAAAATTTTATCATTTGTCATTTTTCAATTCTTTTAGTATATTGTATTAGATTTTTATTTACGTATAAAGAATGACGTTATAATATTTTTGAAATAATTAACAAAATTTATCTTCAAATTCATTAGAAAAATTAAGTGACATGCAATTTATTCTAAGCATATTGAATTAATACACTTGGCAAGACTTTAAAATTTTGTCATTTGTCATTTTTCAATTCTTTTAGTATATTATACTCTTGAATCTTCTTAGATTCTTATTCAAGTATAAAGAATTGATGTTCTAATATCTTTTGAATAATTAACCAAATTTAGCTTCAAATTCATAACGTTATGTTTGAGAATAATGATTTCATTTGAAAATTTAGAAATTTGAAATTTGCTCAAATTTTTTGTTTGGCAAATCAAAAATTTTTAAATTTAAATTTGGATCAAATTCTACCATTGTTTTTAAAGTAGTGAACGTGGAGAATTTGAGAATGACTACTCAAGCCTTGTCATTCTCAAATTCTCCATTCATGATTTCATAATTGAAATGAATAATTTGAAATGAAATATTTGTTCTCAAACACGACATTAAGTAATTAAATGACATGCAATTATTTTTAAGCCTATTAAATTAATGCACTTGGCTAGACTTTAAAATTTTGCTATTTGTCATTTTCCAATTCTTTTAGTATATTGTATCATATAATTTTTATTTTGATATAAAAAATTGATATAATGAAATCTTTTATTACTTATCTTATTATCTTCTTTAGTTTTAAAATTTATTAAGGGAAATAAATTTCAACGCAATTAATTATGACTTTACTAATATATATACTTAACTAATTTAACTTTAAATTTATTTAGAAAAACTTTAATAAGTCACCGTGTGTTATTTTCTAGATCTTTTATTAGTATATATGAATTATAAATATGATTTATTTTTATTAATTGATTGCATGAACTGTAATAGCATAAACTTAAATATCATTTATAGAAACATACAAAAAGATATTCATTGGTTCAAGGAATTTATATAAATATTCTTTATTCTTCATAGATTCATAATTAGGTTAAAAGAATTGATGTTATAATATCTTATGAATAGTTAACCAAATTTAGCTTCAAATTAATTTAGAAAATTAAGTGACATTTAATTAATTCTAAGCCTATTAAATTAATCTACTTAGCAAGACTATAAAATTTTGCCGTTTGTTATTTTTCAATTCCTTTAGTATATTGCATGATTTTTATTTTGGTATAAAGAATTGATGAAATGAAATCTTTTAATACTTATATTATTATCTTATTTAGTTTAAAATTTAACTTTAAATTTATTTTGGAAAACCGTAATTAGTCGCCATGTGTTCTTTTTCAGTTCTTTTATTCTTATTTATGATGATTTATGATTATGATATTTAGTTTAAAATTTATGAAGGAAAATAAATTTGCACGTAATTAATTATGACTTTATTTTAGTTTTAAATTTATTCAGGATAACTTTAATAAGTCGTCATGTGTTATTTTCTAGTTCTTTTATCAGTATTTTTGATATTTAGCTTTAAAGTTATTTAGAAAAACTGTGATATGTCACCATGTGTTATTTCCTAATTCTTTAATTAGTATTTATGATTATGATGTTTAATGGTTATAATTATTACATCTATTTTGAAGTAGATGTATGTTAATTATAATTACTATTATAATATGAAAATGATAAAATGTATTTTTTAAGTAAATGTTGTATTAGGACAAATTTAAATAATGAAGTACAAGTTATTATATAAGAAAATCGGGATCAAGTTCATTCTAAGAAGGATTGTACCCGTGCAATACACGATTTTCATTCAAAATTTTTATTTATTTTAATACTTACTATTACGCAATATTTATTAATTGATTATTAAAATGCATGCATATATATATGTGTGAAATTGAAAGTTTAATATTTATCAAATTTTAACATTATCATATATTGATATCCAAATATTTTCATTTCTTGAATTACATATCAAGATGACCATATGTACATTCCTTGCGAAATCAAATTACAGTTGATGTAAAAACAAAATATTTTAGTAAACCATGATCAAATTGTAGTAATCAATGGAGGCTTGAATTGTAGTTCTCTGAAATTGGAAAAAATATAAGATAAACACAATATTATCGCATTGTATGAATTTAGTTCTAATTTCAAACAAACCCTTCGATCTTTAATCTCGAAAAGTTTTTTAAATGGTGAACTCATATTTGCATCAACAAATAAATTTTGAGTTTGATTTGAACAATATTTTAAGTGGTATATAATATTATCATGTAATGAGTATATATTTATAGTGGTATAATCATTCAATGTTGTACCTCATAATAATAATACTAAATGAAAGTATCAATAATACTAATGTTGGTATGAATAAGAATTATATTGTTATAATAATAATCATCAATATAGTAATATTGCATTGTTAAGAGAAAAAGAATCAAAATTATTGGGAAGGAGTAGGAGGTAGTTCTATTCTTATTAATGTGAATATCAAATATTGATATGATTTATATAAAGTAGGTGAAGTTGAAGAGTAGTATCATAATAATAAGACAATTTAATAAGAAAATACAAGAATGCATAGGGTCGTCCATTAATTAAGTGAAGGATTGCTGTTATTTGATTAAATGTAAGAGGTGAAAGTTTCAATTTAATTTGGAAATGCAATAATGTATAGAGTTTTGTATTGTAGGAGGATTATTCTAAAATAGTTTAGAAAGAATGTAGTAATAAATAATTATCCAAATAGTAGTGATGTCGCAGTCTATTATGACCGAAATCATGGAATTAATTACCATACATTGACCGTTGCGATCTTATTGAAGAGGCATACGTGTAGGGTGGAGAGACATTATCATTCGGCGGGAGATAAATCATCAATGTTCCAACTTCCAAGTAATAAAATGGTTAATAAAAGAAGCCATAACGTGGCATTTTAGAAGCACTCGGTTATGCTTGTACTTGTACTTCAAGGTGCCACTTTTGGTACATCCAGAACTTCATTACTTCACACATTAATTGAAGTGAAATTCCAGGTAGTGAGTCCATTGTTCACGTTGTGGACAAGTTTTTTTTAATTCGTATAGTAATTTTTAATTTTTAATTTTTTTATTTGGTAGATAAAAGGTTAATATTTTTGTTAAATTTTTTTATATCTATTATAATGATTTTTTCATAAAGACAAATGTCCCCATCATCCTTAAGGGACATTATTTTGAAAATCTGTTCGAAATGAGTGTTTAAATTAACGAAGAACATAATATTTTATCTACCACATGAAAAAGTGAAAGTTCCAAATCTCTATGCAGATTAAAATAAATATTGTCTACCATATAGAAAAGTCAAAAACATAGGTTTACCACGTTGAATTTCTCTTAATTTAATGTACATTGTGTGTATATAAGAAAAATATAGTAAATGTCATAGATAATTGGAAAATTTTAAGTGAATAATATAAATTTTGCTAATTTTTCTACAAGTATATCAATCTTTGATCAACTATGAATAATAACAACTTAAAAATATGTGTTTTTAGAATGATGAACTTTAATTTAATCACTAATTTACCTTTATTTTTATCAAATAACCTTACAACAAACAAAAGTTAGTACTTCATATTATTTTAAGCAAACATCCCTTAAATACTTATTATTCATGTAGTCATATTTAATTTAAAGTTGGTATTATTGTAAGGAACATTTGTAAAAATTTATACTCCCCCCGTTCCTTAAAAAAGTTTCCACTTTCCATTAAAGGGTGTGTCATTTATTGTTCCTATAAGGATTCTTTGCATTTATATAAAAAATTTTAGACAAAAATGACATTACCCATCCACATTAAAGGAGTCTTCAAATATCGTATTATGAAAATGAAGTATGATTGTTGATTTCAAAGAAAATCAAGTGAATTATTGTTTTATTTTATATTGAACTATTCGACATTGAAAACGTTTGTTTTTTGGAATTGGCAATGGTTTGTATCCGGATTATTGTGAAATCCTGTAGCTTGATAATTGGTAATGATTATTCAGATCGGTCTTGAGCTTCCTGTAGAAACGGTCAGAGATGGTGGACGACAACAAGGGGGGTGAATTGTTGTTTGATAAGTTTAAGTATTTTTGCCCTGGTTTTGCGGAATTAGATTGCGGAATGAAAACTTAAACTTGATGCGAAAAATAAGAAAAAGACAACACAATTTTACGTGGAAACCTTCTAAGTCTAAATAGAAGGAAAAACCACAACTCTCGGGATTTCAAAATTCTCTACTATATTTTAGGCAATTAGTTATAATTACATAAACAAATAAACAAAACTAGGCCAACTTCTCTTTCTCCTTCTCTTGCTTCACTCGAAGCTTCTCTCTTCTCCCCTAGACTTCCCTAAATCTAGTTATAACAATTCTCTCAGAAACCCTTTACAAAGCACAAATTCCCAAGGATAAAATTAATGAGGTGCACAAGAAAATATTTTAAGTTAATTGGCAATTTTTAGATCAAAAATATTTCTTGTTTATTTTTGATCTCACGTATAGACACTCCTATAAAAAAAGCCATTTGAAAAACAATGACTCCTTTTATATAGGAGCTCACGTGGCTAGCAAAAGAAATAACTACTCATTACATCCTTATTCATAATTAAGGAGAAGTAAGTGGAACTTCATTTGCAAGTAAAGAAGTCACGATTATTTTTCTAAAAATAGGCAAAGAATTTTTTTTTTCTTAATTAAATCCATATTGTAAGCTTACTTATGTGGAGAAAAATAAGGAGAAGTTTTCTCCACTTTTAGAAAATATACGGTTATTTTTAAGATAGTTATAAAAATATTTTTCCAACTAACTTATTAAAGTAATGATGCAACAAATTAATTTTATCCAATACATCAAGAAAAAATCAGAAAAATATATTCTACAGAATTTTCAGTTGACGTTGATTCTTCCAAACTTCAGTCTTGGGAACAGAGCAC